>NW_020799143.1:3852810-3921907 GCF_003259725.1 Athene cunicularia | reverse complement strand
GGGGGGGAGAGAGAGAATAAGAAAAAGGAAGAGTTTCTTCAAAGGGTGATTTTTTAAACTTAGTGAGTTGAAAAGGAAGCCCCAGCCAAAACCACAGCTTTACTGAAGAAAGATGCTGGGTGGGAAATGTGCTTTTGGAGTTCTTGTTACTAATTATTACCATAAGTGAGACAAAAGTGAGAAAAGAAACCTAGGTATGGAGAGCCTCTCTTTTATGCTAATACAGAGGTGTATCCTCCCTGAGGATGATTATGATCCAACAGTTGGCCAACAATCTGTAACAGACTCATTTTCTCTTGGTAGCATGGAACAGTTTCTGAACTGAGCTGAACAGCAACTGACAGGGTTTATGCATTTTATGACTCTATTTACATTCCCAATGTAAATACAGTGACAGGACTGACAATACAGCCTTGACACTAGCATCGAGAAGATTACCACAGAATTATTAGGCCCTTTTAAATAGCGAGGAAGATAAATGGTGGTGTAAAGATTAAATTTCCTACCAGTAGAATGATCCGGTAGGCTGCAATCCATCTATTTTCCTGAACTACATATGTTCCCAGAGACTGACAGGGACTGAAATAAGAGAAAGGTGGTCTCCAGGGGGAGAAGAGAGTTTCATCAGGAGCTGAAGGAGTGTGCCAGTTGTTAAAAAAGAAAAGGTAAAAAGTAAAAACGAAAGAAAAGAATGGGTAGAGAAATAAAAGATACAGCTAGGCTGTCTGTGTGGAAGAAAACTCCACTGGGAGGCAGCTGAGCATATTCTGAGGCATAGCAGAGAAGATGTCAGAGATGCTGCTTTATTTAGATAGAAGAGCTATTGCTGGTGTCTGTAGAAAGACCTATGAGAGAGTACCATATCCTAGCACTGAACAGCCAGAGTTCTGTACCAGTAGATACTGCATTGTATAAAATGTATTTTTCCAGGGCAGAATGGAAGTAGCTTCTGAGCCCTCCCCAGCCTGTTTTTACCAATTCTGTGCATCTGAGCAATTTAAGAGCCTAAAGTAGTAAGTAGATGGGAGCAGATAAATGAGCAGTACTGCAGTCGCTGTGAGCTGGGGTGTTTGGGACTACCCATAGTTGTAATGAGCCATAATTTATATAGGTCTGTATAATACAGGGATCAAGGTCTGCATGGTGAGAAATGCCTGTTATGGGACCCTTAGTTTTCTCTGGGGTGTTTGGCTGTGGAGGTGGGAACAACTGCTAAGCAGCTGCAAACCCTGTTTTAACTCAACTGGCACAAGCAGTCACTAGGTGTTGTCATGTTGCTCTTAAAGAGTGAAGAGCAGCATGATGAAGATTCAGTTGACCTGAATAACACAAGCTGGGTCACGTTGCCTGGTATTCCTACAGTTTCCCAAATAGGTTGTAGTTAAACTGCAGCAGCTCTTTTGCAAAGACATCTGCTCTTCCTCTACATGTGAGACTCAGAGAGAATGTGCTGTTTCCTTTGCTGTACCCATCCAACAGTTAATTATTCTTATCTTTTTGGTGGCTTCTGTGAGTCCTGGTTTGAACTAGAATAGTTTCAGCTCCTTTCCACTGGATCTCATCAGGCCCTTGACTTGTTGAAACTAGAAAAAGTCCTTTCTTGTAACAAAGGGATTTTTCTTCACACACAGGCTGGCACTTCTTAGCTTTCTATTTAGAAAGATGATAAATCAGCCTTCTTTCTTCCCTCTAAAAATGTATGCTCTCTGACTGATAAGATGTTTAGGTGGCTCTCCTCTAAGCCTTTTGTAGTGTTTAACGTATTTTTTCTAACTGCACAGCAGAGCAGAGAGCAGCATCCCCTTGGTGTTTTCCTGACTTGGTACTCAGAGGTACTCTTGCCCTTTTGTGTTGGTCCCAGCTCAGTCTCCAGGCCTGTCAGGCAACATGCACAGTGCTGCCTTGCACAGCTCCACCACTGCAGAGTGACTGCAGAAAGAGTCTACCAAAAGCTGTTTCCACACAGCCTAGGGGATACTCCACCACAAGTGATGAAAGCCTCTCTCAGCTCTGCTTTGCTATGGAACTTCCTGCCAGGCAGGAAATTTTGCAATCTCTGCACTAAGACCAGCAGCTTTTTCAGGTCATGTCTTTTCCCTGACTTCTCAGGAGGATTAAATCCTCAGTCCTGTAAGGCTTTGGAGCTATGGTTAAACAGGGAGAGGCTCCAGGACCTGGGTGGCATACTGGGAAAACACATCAACAAAAACATCTTCAGCATTTCCACTGCATTGGCAGCTGGCTGGTGTTCACTTGGTGTGACTGAATCATCATGTATGGCAACAATCAATGGGCACAAGGCAATTTTAAGCCAGGCCCTCCAGCAGTAGTGCATGTCTGTGCTATGAGGCAAGGAGGAACCTCTTCTCCATTACCTCCAAGGCTTGTCTGCAGTGCAGTGAACATACATACTGCTGATAAGTCAACCGGTGAAATCATTCAAGCCATCTGGATGCTTGGTTGAACAAACCTCCTAGAAGCTTTAAAGTTTTAGCAAGTTGCTTGAATTGTGTGTGAGGTGTTTAGCTCAAATGCCATAGGCGGTCTGAGTACTGCCCAGAAAGATTAAGGTCCTCAGTTGTTCAGTTCATTCTGTCTCACGGGGAACCATGAAGGTAAACTCCCAGGAAGTACCCAGGACACTGTGCAGTGGCTGGGACCAAGCAGCAACAACTTTACCCAGCAATTATTAACAAATTAAATAAATTTGTAGTTTAACAGGAAAATAGAACAGAAGGGACAAATACTCTGACAAATACAAAATGGCTAACAGTCTTCAGTCACTGTATTTTGTTATAGGAACTAATATTCTTGCATCATAATTTCAATACCTGAAATCACTAACAAGAAATAGGATTATAAAGAAACATTGCTATGATGTTAAATACATTATTGGCACACTGAAATAATTTATAATCCAATAATCATACCGGTAACACTGGTTAATGAAGACTAAAATTTGAGAAAGTTAAATTGTGAATCATAATTCAATACAGTGCTTGATGTTTATTCTATTATGCATAAAGATAATAGATATAACAATTTATTTGTTTATCTGTGATAGAAAACCCATTTATTTTAATCTGCAATATTTCTTTTTGCTGTCTTTCATAGAACAGTTAGATAATTCTGCTCTTGCTACCCTTGAACAAGTAAGGGTAATTCCACCAAAGGTATGGGCTCATTTTCATTTTTGTGTCATAGATCAGAATAGTGTCTATTGAACTTTCCTCTTCGTGTGGCTATCTTTTGCTCAGGAAGTTTTATATAAGTTAGGAAGAAGCCTTCAGCTTAGTCACAGATTAGTTTTGGCTGGATGCTGTGGAACGGTTGTGTAGAAAAGCTGCAGTTTGTTCAGCTCTTAGTATGATCTCACTCCTTTAAAATTAGCATTGAGTTTTCAAAATGGCTGAATTGCATTTCTGTAGATTTCCTGATATTTAAAGCTGGTGGAGATCTAGAAACTCACGAATCATAGTCAATACTTTTTAATGCCTCAGATGTTGAAATAAGCTAGCAATCAGTGTGTGACTTTCAGAATGCCACCTTTTCAAACTTTACCATACTTTTGTTATGTTATTGTTTGCTCTCTTGTCTAATTCCTCCTTTTGAAAGCTGAAGAACTGTGAGGTTTGTTATAGCTAGAACTTTAGCTAACTTTATCTGATTAAACATTTTTATACTTTTCATATATCCATGACATAAATTTGTTGGGAGAGTGGAGGAAGGCAGAAAAATTAATACATATTCTTTATCTCTTGATAAATAAACTTCCCAGAAGAGAACCCCGCATGAAAACTGTGATTCTATTTTTTAATTTATCCTCTAAAACACTGTAAAATCCAGTTGTTTTTCCACATCAGTCTTTTGTAACAATAAAGAGGGAATATTTTCTATATGCAAACCAACTTTCTGAATAGTGCTTCTAAAATGAAATTAATACAGCACATGTACATTTTTCCTATGTTTATGACTGTTCAGATTAGGTGAATAAAAGATATCAGTTTTCTTTAATACAAATATTTGTTTGTGACTCCTGTATAGAGCATAGTCTCAGAACAGTGCTTTCTTGAGTTGACTTTTATCTCTATTAAATAGTTTATGAACTCTTTTTTGCCTTCATTTTGTCTTATTAGATAGAAAGTGTCAGAAAAATGTTTGGAGTTTTTCTCCCAAAGAAAGGAAATAAAATTATCTTTAGCCATTAAACTGTAAAAATAATTTCCACAGAGTCAATGGCTTTCACATGAGGTAAGTCAATTTTTGAAGTAGTTTATTTAAGCCAGATTACTAACACATAAATTTTCTATCCATCTTCAAAAAAAAAAAAAGATATTTTTGGTGTTCTCTGGAGGTGCTTTCCATGAGCACAGCATTCAGACTTCATGGCACCAGGGAACGCTGCAAGTCTGGGTAGATGTGTAACTGTTAATGTGCCCTTGAAACAAAGAATAATATTCAAGCTGTGTGCTAGTCTGTTATTTTAGAAATGCTTATTAATCTTTAAAAAAATCTTACTGGAGGTTAAAAGAAATATTGGTGGGCTGCTAGATTCCTGGATTCAGTAATAAGGAAGGGAATCCAGGTCCCCCTCTGGTTGTCTAAACTACAGCTAACTGAAGGGTAATTAACCTTTTAATCCAGCAATGGTATTTTTCTCCATCTGTTGATGCAGTCCCTTCAGCTGAGACGGGAGATAAATCTGATCTGCTTTTCTGACACCTGACTGTTACTGGAGCCTGTAACCTCGGCAGTTTCTGAATTCTTTGTGCCAGAAGGGCAATCCATGGTCTGAAAAGTCCTTATCCTTATTCTTGATGCATGCTGTTGTCCAGTAAGTGTCCTCCACCATGTGCACAGAGAAAACTTGGATTTACTATCCAAAAGCATTCAGAATCTTCACTAGTATCTTGATCTGTACAAAACCTGTCTTCCCAAAAAACCCAAAACCAAACCGAACAAACCCCAGTAAGCTAGTTGACACCTGAGAAAATTGACACTTGTTTATGTGTGTTTTTCTCACCACCTCAAACTGTGTCCACTGAATGTATTCAGGCTTATGTTTATAGACTGTAGCTTCCCAGGGGCATACACTGCTATTTTTGTTCCCTCTTCATTCCACAAATAAAGGCCTTTTGATATGATTTACTTTTGGCAGTTCAGTAGGAACAATAATATAGTGAATAATGCACTAACTAATGAGAACCTCTGTTAATTTGAGAAATTAATGAGCCTTTTTTTTTATTTTTATTTAAATGGTTGCATCCAAGTAATTTCCTTCTGAGAAGGGAACCAAATGTAAACCTTTCTGCAGTGAATCTGGAAGCAGTTGCAACTCAGCGCAAAGCAAAAAGTCTCAGCCCAGTTCTAGTAGGTAACAGTCCATCTATACAAAGTTTGTAGGTAACTAGTGCGTAACAGTCCATCTATACAAAATTTGTAAAGCAAAAGTCAGTCACTGTTGGATTTGTGATAACTGGAAGGGACTAAAGGTGAATCTCAAAGCAGAACCTGACAGTGAATTTAACAAGACCAGAGCAAGTGAATGTATTTTTAATTTGTGCTTGGGATGTGTTCCATTTAACTTCAGGACTTATCTGTAGGGCCAAAGGTAGAAACACCTGATGTAAAATACCATTTCACCTGTTAAACAAGAAAAAATAAGAATTTGACTGGAAGGAGTAATAATGTAGTGAGGCAGTACTGACAGCAAAGTTTTAATGAAAACGTTAAATGTGTAGACTTCACAGGCTATAAGAGAATCCATCCAGTCCAAGTACTGCTGCAAGAAATCTTTTTTTTTTGAGTCAATGACAGTCTAGTGACATATGGAATTATAGAGTTTTGACAGATAGAAGGGATTATGTTCAAACAGAAAATCTTAGCCTTTGATACAAACTGTGGCTGCATATCTGATGTTGTCAAGCCTGACCTCAAAAGGCCTTGGCTGTCTACTGAGTTGCCAGTTAATAATCCTTATGTTTGCAAATGTGCTCTTCATAGTTAAGCTATGGATGGGTCAGAACAGACAAAAGAGCTGAACTTCATGGAAATTCAGGCAGACAACACTGACCTCATGAAATCCAAGTGAGTTGTTGTCTAGCTGGCCAAGAAATAGAAAAGTTCTTGAATTGCACCTCAGCTTCTAGCAAGTAAGTTGATAGCTCTTGAAAGGTCACTGACTTCATCAGTCAGAAAGCTTAAAACCTGTAATGCTTAGGGGGATCCATCACAGTCCCTGAGAAACAGCAAAGAACAGGGGAGAACCAAAGGTAGTCAGGCCTGTAGGAACAGTGGCAGTGTGGGTGGAAACCATGTCATGTAGAAGAAAACCACCCAAAAATCAAACCTGTTCAATTATTTCCTTCTGTCCTCAAAGACTTATTTTAGTCTTATATTTAAAACAACAGAATAATTTCAATCTGTTTATTCATAAAACATCAAATATCAGATGTTGGAGGAGGACAAGGTCCACAGGACTTGGAGATAAAACAGGATGAGCAGCTGCTGGTCAGGACACCAAGACTGCAGTTGTTGGATACCCAGCAGTTTGTCTACATGGATGCTGATCTCACACTCACCTTGTTCCCCAGATATTGCTGAGAAAGGCAGCTCCTGTCTGCAGGCAGATGGGAGTGATCTTGCAGGAGAATGTTGCCATCAAACGCCGAGAGCTTTATAAAAAGAAGATACTGTTTTTACAGTGTGTTAAAAAAAAAAAGATGCTTACTGGAATAATTTGAAGGCCTCAGTTCAGAAATATATTTGAAGGTGCAACTTGAAGTCAGAAAGGATATTTTTTCTGCAGGAAATGTCAAAGTGCTGGAAAACCTCACTGTGCTTGCCCTAAACAGGCTCTATTCCCTCCTGCAAATGCCTGAGAAAGTGAACTGATCTTTTTTAATCCATGTTATCAGTTTCTCACAGTGTATCTTTTTAGGTCTGCAGCACAATGTTGTCAGCTGAAGTTGACACCTTGTAGGCATTTGACATTAATCCATCAAGCAATCTTTTACAGCAGTGTGATGTTGGACCTCTCTATGATGTAGTAGGTCACCCTTACAAGTCGTGGCCCTATCTACCTACATATGTGGCTCTCACCATTAATAATTTTGCTGGGATTCCTGGAGAATAGAAAGTGACTCACTTTCAGTCCAATTTGTCTTAGAAATTTGAAACTGCCCTGGTATCTACACTTCTCTGATGTCTTCAGTGTCATTGTGGGTGGCTCCAATGCCAGGGTTATAGTCTTGAATCCAGTCTACTGTCATCCTGATAGAAGTGCTGCTGTGTTATATGGCATGATCTTTTCCTTGTTAGAGAGCTGATAACAATATGTACCTCTGTAGTCGATAAGATGCAGTAAGAAATTGAGCTGTATGTTTAACGTCCATGCTGATAGATAGCATGGATTAAATGGATTATGCACATCATTACTATTTATTGGTGCAGTCCAACTTCTTTGTTTTGCCTTTATTTCCAATGTATTTGCTATAATACACAATACTACTATTTATAAGCTATCAGACTGTGATTACATAGCTTTATTCTGTTCCTTCCAGACCAACCATCTGCATTTAGTTCTTCGTAGGCCAGATTAAAGCAACTGTGACTAGACAAGAGATTTACAGATGCTTACCTATACATAGTTTCAGTTGTAGAAGGACATACAAAACTTACTTCATAAAGGGCATCCAGGGCCAGGTGAAATTATTATGTCTACTAACATTTTCACAGCTCTGCATGCTCCAGGATGTATGTATGTATGTACCAGCAGAAGAATGAATGTACAAACAAATAGGTCATTTGCTTCCAATGTAGGTCATTCCTTAAATACTACTCAGACAGCATTTGTGAAGATCTGTTACGATGAAGTTTGCTGATAAAAAGCATTACAAGGGCCATATAGTTGACTATATATGACAACAAGAGAAATTAAGAAGAAAATGCCATAAAAGAATGAATTAGTAAAAAAATAGTAAGAAATCTGTTTTAACCAGCCCACCACTCTCAGTGTGGCATCTGCATACTATGCAAGTGTATCAAGTACAGTGGATTCCTCTTCCATGTTGTACTTACATTCTGTTTCAATCTGATGGTTGGACTGGATGATCTTCAAGGTCCTTTCCAACCCAGATGATTCTGTGATTCTGTGATCCTGTGATAATGATACATATTTAGGGATGTTCTGTGGAAACAGTTTACAAAACTAAGAGGACAGTTACCAGCTTGCTTTTCATTTATTTGGGGGAAATTTGTGACAGGTCCTGAAAATCTCAGCCTTGTATGTGAGTATTCAGGTACTTAAAAATAGCCTTGCTATTTTCTTTCCCCAGTGGGTAAAATTATAAGGTGAATTTAGAATACATTCCTTTCCCCCAAGCACTTTGCAGTGATTTAATGGGAATAACTCAAACAGTACAAGTAACACAGCTCTGTCCAAATGCAAACACTTCTTCCTCTTCCTTGTTTTCTTAGCAATAATTGCTTAGAGGAGAGCTTTTTATGGTTTCTACTGTTTGACAATGAAGTTGTTTCCCTTCCTGAAACCATCTCAGATGATGTTTAAATTACCAAAGTTTAATGTTTCAAAGCTTAAAGTTTCAAATCTTAATGCAAAAGTAGCTGTAACCTATTATGAACTTTGCTTTAGTCTATGCTTGCAAAGATTTATGCAATGCTTAACTTTGAAGTCTTTGGAGAACAAGATGCTTGACTTTGGAAACAAAACTGTAGCATACAGTCTGGTTGCATTTTTTTTTTTTTTTTTTTTTTTTTTTTTAATGAGTAGAAAATTTCATAGCTTTGGAGGGGAGAATTATTAGCCTGATATAGTCCATTTATTTATTGATGATATTTTTATACTTTATCAGAGTTATGATCTCTCCAAGGTTTAAGCATCTGCTTTATGTATCATATTGGCTCTGGACCTCAGTGAAATGAGATGAGTGCCTAGTCTGTGGGTTTTGTTTTTATACATAACTGCTGTTTTAAGAGAAAGATTAGCTTCCAGCATACAACTGGGGCCAGCAGGATAAGAGTAATTTTGCCATTGTGCTCTTACAGCCTGGACAAAACTGAATCAGCCTGTTCAATATTTAATAAATCAGGTAAGACACATACAGGAATTTATCTGTAATTACTGTTAAGGTATTGTGAAAACTATGTATATCAAAAGAATAATCAAGGCTTTATATTGCCTCAACAGCTGCTACTGTTCAAAGCCTGTTCTTTGATGACAGCAGGCTGAACTGTCACCTGAGAAAGTAAATGTACTTTATTTAGTTCCATTAGAGGGTCAGAATGATTGCTGCACACAGCTAAGGTCATGGCAGAACCAAGTAGCTGGGGGCACATATCTTCCTTCCATGCTCTGCTGAGTTCAGTAATCCCTGGAGGCTGTGGACTCTGTTTCCAGATGGTCTGCTCTGGTGAAAACCTTAACTGTGCTCTGCCCAGCAGCATCAGCTGTGTTGCCATTGCTCTGGGATTACATGGCAGACGCCACCTGCTGCACAGCAGAGGACCCTGGTATTTTCTGCCTTCCCCAGGACACCATATAGGCTTACAAGTTGAATGACAAGGGTCAAAATGTTGGAGGTGAGAACAAAGAGTACTCATGTTGCCCCACTTGGCTTTATGCATTATTTGGGGTGCACAAGATGATGACAAATATCAGTTCTGTGTCACTTACACTGGGGTTGACCATATGCCCTGCAGACCTCTTACCTGGCCAGCCTCCACCTAACTGAAGGCTAGACTCTTTGCTGAAGCACCTACATTGCGAGTACAACTGCCCTAGGTCTATGCCATGGGCAAATGAATGAGAGACCTCTCCAGAGGATTCCTCACCTCCTCTGAGGTCTGAATTGCCCTCTGGAAATGCTAGTCTCTCTCTCTTTGGACTATATTTGGAAAACTTAGGACAGCTAGGCTCTTAAAATATACTTTTCATCCAAAAGTGCAAGAATGGGTAGGATGAAGCTAAGGTGGGTGTTTCTTTACCATATGGAATAAAAATTTCATGCATCTTGCACTGCACTACATTTCTGCACACTTTTTGTTCTCACACGCCTCCTGTGCAGTCACCACCAGAACTGGTGGATCACAGAATCACAGAATCATCAAGATTAGAAAAGACCTTGAAGATCATCTAGTCCAAACATTAACCTAACACTGACCATTCTAAAATACACCATATCCCTCAGCACTATATCAGCCCAACTCTTAAACACCTCTGGGGATGGGGACTCCACCACCTCCCTGGGCAGCCCATTCCAGCTCCCAACAACGCCTTCTGGAAAGAAATACTTCCTAATATCCATTCTAAACCTTCCTTGGCGCAACTCGAGGATATTCCCTCTTTTCCTATCACTGCTTACTTGAGTAAAGAGACTCATCCCCAGCTCTCTGCAATCTTTCAGGCAGCCGTAGAAGGCGATGAGGTCTCCCCTCAGCCTCCTCTTCTCCAGACTAAACACCCCCAGTTCCCTCAGCCGCTCCTCACAGGACATGTGTTCCAGACGCTGCACCAGGTCCATTGCCCTTCTCTGGACACGCTCGAGTCATTCAATGTCCTTTTTGTAGTGAGGGGCCCAAAACTGAACACAGTCATCAAGGGGCGGCCTCCCCAGTGCTGAGTACAGGGGTAAGATCCCTTCCCTGCCCTGCTGGCCACGCTATTGCTGACACAAGCCAAGATGCCATTGGCCTTCTTGGCCACCTGGGCACACTGCTGGCTGTGTGTTCAGCCAGCTGTCAATCACACCCCCAGGTCCCTCTCTGACTGGCAGCTCTCCAGCCACTCCTCCCCAAGCCTGTAGCGCTGCTGGGGGTTGTTGTGGCCCAAGGGCAGCCCCCAGCATTTGGCCTTATTGAAACTCCTCCAGTTGGCCTCAGCCCATCGCTACAGCCTGTCCAGGTCTCTCTGCAGAGCCTCCCTACCCTCGAGCAGATCAACACTCCCCCCCAACTTGGTGTCATCTGCAAACTGACTGAGGGTGCACTTGATCCCCTTGTCTAGATCATCAATAAAGATGTTAAACAGGAGTGGCCCCAAAATCAAGCCCTGGGGGACACAACTCGTGACCGGCCACCAACTGGATTTAACTCTGTTCACCACAACTCTCTGGTCCTGGCCATCCAGACAGTTTTTTTACCCAGCAAAGCGTGTGCCCATCCAAGCCATGAGCAGCCAGTTTCACCAGAAGAATGCTGTGGGAAACGGTGTCAAAGGCCTTACTAAAGTCAAGGTAAACAACATCCACAGCCATTCCCTCATCCAATAAGCAGGTTGCCCTGTCATAGAAGGAGATCAGGTTTGTCAGGCAGGACCTGCATTTCATAAACCCATGCTGACTGGGCCTGAGCATCCAGTTGTCCCTTATGTGCTGTGTGATGGTACTCAGGGTGAGCTGCTCCATCAGCTTCCCGGGCACCGAAGTCAAGATGACAGGCCTGTCATTTCCCAGTTCATCCTTCTGACCCTTCTTATATATGGGCGTCACATTGGCCAATTTCCAATCTGTTAGAACCTCCCCAGTCAGTCAGGACTGCTGGTAAATGATGGAAAGTGGCCTGGCGAGCACTCCAGCCAGTTCCTTCAGCACCCTCAGGTGTATCCCATCTGGTCCCATAGACTTGTGTGTGTCTGTGTGATGCAGCAGGTCACTGACTGTCTCCTCCTGGACTGCAGGGGGGTCGTTCTCCCAGTCTGTCTTCTGGCTGAGGAGGCTGGATTCCCTCAGCACAACCAGTCTTGTTATTAAAGACTGAGGCAAAGAAGGCATTAAGCACCTCAGCCTTCTCCTCATCACTTGTGACCATGTTTCCTCCTGCATCGAGCAGGGGATGGAGACTATCCCTGGTCTTTCTTTTGCTGTTGAAAATATCCTAGCTGTCCTCAGATAGATGTTTAATTGCACAGACCACTGCAGGAACAAAGTGCACCTTTGCTTCCATCTTCTATCATTTCTGCCAATTACTGGGCTCCATATTTTTTAAAAGATCTATCTCTTCATTCTTTACTCAGTTGCACTTAGAAAATAAAAGACCATATTTTTTTTATTTGACAAATCTTTCTGTAAGCTTTCATTGGCCTGTCGAAGAGTATGACTGTGTCTCCTAGTATCTTAGAGTACCTTGTAGCCTGGCAGAGAGACTCAAGTTGGTCTGGTCTGTGGCTGTCAAAAAGACCCTGTGGTGTCTCTATCTAAAAAAGACATGGCTGGTTCATGAAAGGGTCTCAATTTCTTACTTGAACCATCAACTTAGCTAGGAGAAGTCAGCTCAGTTTCTCTGGGATAATGCATGGGGAAAGCAATCCCCATACCACAACACTCAAGCAGCTAAAGCCACGTTGTAGGAAAGCAGACCAGAAGCATCTCATGAGTAAAGCGTAGAAGTAATGAGGAATCCAAAAAGTATAAAGAATACACAAACTATGTGAAAAGAGGAAATCACAAAAGTGATTAATACAGGAAGCAGAAGGGGAAGTGGTGTCAATTCCTGTAGGATAAATGTATTTTGTGGAAGAACAGCTCTCTCTAATCTGGTCAAAACACTTCTGGAGTAGGAAAGTTGTGAGACTTATTTGAAAGGTAGTTCAACTGTGATCAACTGCAGTATATTTCTTTCAAAGTATGCTTTGGGAGATGAATGCCTCATGTCACACTGGCCTTGGATTTCTTGCCTGGAGAGCAAGTTGCCCCAGTCTATGAGGTGGGGAAAGAGGCCACATACAGATCCATTGCTGTAGATTTCTCAGTGACAGCGCCTGCCTGGGGTGGGGAGGAAGGAGCAAGTTGCAAGAAAAAGGATTCCTGTTCTAAAGTTATGGAAAGGTGACAGGGAAAATGATGGTAGTCACCAGGACCATGATTAAAGGAAAGAAAAAAATTCAGTGATAAATTTAGTTCACTTAGCTTGCATGATGATAGGCAAACAGAGTAACTATTGGAAGTAGTAGAACATATAATTGTACACATGCTGCTCTCTTGTTCACAGAATCACCAAAATGGAGCTAGTGTTCATTAAAAGTATTTTTAAAATGAGAGCTGCTTGGAAATGTTTTCCCCTGGAATGAGATTTTGTTAAAAGACATTTTAATATAGAAAATGGTTTCAATTAAATTTTTCAATGGTAAACTTTAAACTAAAATATTGCTTCACAAGCTTATTTTGCATGTTCATGCTTCCAAATGATTGCTTTGCATGGATTTAATTTCCTTTTCTAAATCTGATTTCTCTTTTATTTCAGAGTTTGATTAAATCTGTTTCTTTCTTTTCCCTTGTATGCTCTTGCCATGGAGTGCAAGAAGATGACTACTTTTTTCTTTTATTCAGTTTTCCTTTTGGTGGGATAACTCTGAAGATAAAGCTGATTTTTTAAAAGTATTACTTAATGGTTTGGGTTCTAGAGCAAAAAAATTAAAAATAGAGATTGGAAGTAAAGATCGTGTCTTAAAACTCGAGTACTGAATGTCAGCATGAATTAGATATTTCTTTAATTTTGGAGAAAAAAAAAAAAGTAAGAAAAACCTTCTGTTAAGCAGTTTGCATAGAAAAGACACTCTTTTTCTGCCACCTGCAGAAATACATGATCACCTTGTGCCAGGTTGTATTAAAGGAAAGGAATCCCTCCTATTTACCATTACAAAGTGTTGACAGTATGAGCTGAATACTTCACCTGGAGCTGGAGTATTGCGGCTTTCTGCAACACTCTGTTCTTTACCATGGAGACGAAGTCAGGAGAAATATACATATAGGAGCAAGCCTAGAAGTTTTCTGAGCACAGCCTGCTTGAAAGGCTTCTTCCCTCTCCCATGTACACAAACAGCCCACTTCAGAGCTCTTGTCAAAGAGACAGCTTAATGCTTCCCTCAGAATCAGAACAATGAATAAGGTGTTGTTCAGTTCACTTACTGAACCCATCTCCTTATGCTTCAATTTCAGACACGTTTTGTGCTGCATCACCATTTCATTTTTCAAGTATTCCCAAAAGGCACCTTTTTAAAAGGATTTATTAGAGCACAAGTCCTTAAGCCAAAGATTAAACTGTAAATTCATTCTACAACTGACTGACAGTAGTTTGGCTTAACTGTCAATTAAACAAATTGCTTGAGTATGTTTCCAAATCTCTTAATTCTCCAGGAAATGAAGTAAAAAACACTCTGAAGGCCAGAGATGGCCCATAGGGAGAGTTTAACATAGTGGAAAAAAAAATCACATTTAGCCTTTTCTAAGGTAAAATCTTCACACAGGTTAGTAACTGGCTATTTTTCAATAAATTATTTTCCCATTCTGCCTGTGCCTCAGCAGCTAGAAGTACTCATAGCAGATCTTTGCATAGCATTAGATTAACATTTTTCATTTCTACAGTACTCTATTCAGCGCAGCATCTCAAATTTTTTTGCAGATGAGTCAGTTATGTGCTAGCAAGTGAACCTCATATGATCTCAGAGCAAGAACATCATGTAAGACAGACAGTATTGTCTTGTAGTTGTCACTCATCTTACAGAAAAATGTTAAAGGTTCTCTTAAAACAGCAGAAATGGATGTGGAGTTTTTCAGTTTCTTGTTCCATTTCCTGAGATATCACCTTTCTCTCTCTTTCTAATCCAAGGCTATCTATGTGCCTGTCTTATCCAGCAACACAAGGACATGTGTTGTGTTGCTGACTAGATTTTTTCCAAGTCAAAATGACCAGGAGGGAAAACAGAAGAGTAAGAGGCCAGTGTCATTTCAATATGTGACAAAGACAGGCTTGTGGTTTGGCAGATGCTTAAATGATAATGAAAAGTCTAATTGGATGAATCGTTAATATATATTACACTTCATCTTAAGGCCTGAGTCAGAGAAAAGACATGAAAATCCTTCTTCTGAATTCAGGTCAAGATACTAAGAATCTCTGGTCCAGCCTAATGGACAGCAAGAGCCATTTTAAAGGCAGCTTCTTTGCATAATTTCATGTGAAATCAGCTGAAGGTTGGAGAAAAAAAAAAAAAAAAAAACAACACAAAAAAACCCAAACCAACCAACCAACCAAAACCAAAAAGCAATAATTTCCAAAAGTTTCAGAAGCTCAGGCTCAAAGTTAAGCTCTCTGAAATGAGCAAAGTTTTTGACAGAGAAGCAGGAATTAGCTAATGTCCTTTATATGTTTCCTGATACCAGAAGAAATGTATGAGTTTGAAAAGGTGAAGATCAAGCAACTAGGATCATCTCTGTAGTGGTCAGTGCCTGTAGTACAGGCAGAGCTTTCAGAAGCACTGACTGATGACTTCTGAAAGTTTGTGGATGTACAAATGTACATTTCTGTCCTCTGTTCCCTGCACAGGAATTTCACCTCACCCCCCTTGTGCCCAAGGATGGCAGCAATGTCATGAAATGTCCTGCCAACAAGAGGTTTAAGTGTGGGCCTGAAACAGATGCTGTCTCTAAGGGTTCTATTAGATCAGTGATCAACATTCACAACATATGTATGTGTAACAGAAAGGAAGGTTTTGTTTTCAGAAAATACTCTACGTAGTCACCACTGCCAAGTGGCTGCTAGTCTGGCATATAAAAAAGTCAGAAGTTGATCCCCCAAAATAAACCCCTTGAACTATTAGTAGTACAAGATACCATTTTTCTTTCTAGTTTTAGGGAAGGAATTAACCTCAAGGAACAGGAATTTCAAAGTACAGATTGAGGAGATAAATCCTTGTCTAATAGAGCTAATGGGTTTATAATTTTTAGTGCCTGTGTGAATACTCACACAAGAAGTCAACCTTTACTCTATATCATCTTATGAGGTTGTGAGAAAAGGAGCTTCCATGTTTGAAACTTATTTCTCTTGAATCACTTAAAATTTCAGTAATAATTTCTTTAAAATATCATAGAATTTGTTTTCTGTTTATGTCATAATAGTAAGCAAGTGACCATCATGTGAAAAGAGGTATCATCACAAGTAGAAATAAAGGATGTTTTGAGGGGGTAAGCTGGTTGTTCTGAGAACTGCAGGGTCACAGGGAGGACACAAGTACCTGGAAACCAGATGGAGATTTTAGGTGCTTGGTTTTGTGGTTGTAGCATGAAACATTTGGGTCCTCAAAATTATGTCCCTCTTCAACTTCTTATTGGTTTATTTATAAAGTAAACATTATGGACTGAAAAAACAGGTAAGAAGGAGCATGTTGTAAAAAGATTACTGGTTTGTGAAGAGATGTTTGGACACCCATTTTAAGGAATGAAAGCATGATCAGACTTTATTCCAAACAGCTGCACAGCATTTTTAATTGACACCTCAGGATTTTCAGAAGGGCTTGATCATGCTCTGATTTTTTTTCACTTCAAAAATCAATAGAGATTTTACCATCTGCTTTAGTATAAAGTATTTTCAACCAGCCTCTTTTCTGTTGTTATTTTGCCCCTAAATCAGTTAAATTTCTTGCCTCAGATGTTTGTGTTGACAGCAGCTCTGGTGTCATGAGAACATCTTAACTTCTGATTATTTTTGAAAACATTCAATTCCATTTACTTTACTGGAATGAAAGCTGAGTACTTGCTGCCACTTTGACACCACACTTGCTCATGGTTCAAGATTAAGTAGCAGATTTTGGAGATGATTCCTTCCTCAACAGAACCATCCCAAGACCCTAGCCTCCATCCTGTCTTTCAAAACCTTCAAAAAATAAGGTGATCAGGTATATCAGAACTGAATACTAAAGATACATGTTACTTTGGATGTGCCTGACAAGCAGTTCTGCTTTGGAAAATGCACCAGTTCTTTAGAATCTGATCTTTAAAAACCACCACTGTTTAGAAACTACTACTATAACTGCCTGCTGTAGCAGGAGATCAGGTTTGAGACCATCTAAGGAACCTGAAGGTGCACAAGTCTGTGGGACCTGATGAGATGCATCCATGCGTCCTGAGAGAACTGGCAGATGAAGTGGCTAAGCCACTATCCATCATATTTGAGAAGTTGTGGCAGTCTGGTGAAGTGCCCACTGACTGGAAAAGGGGAAACAACACCCAGTTTTAAAAAGGGAAAAAAAGAAGACCCAAGGAACTACAGGCCAGCCAGTCTTACTACTGTATCCAGCAAGATCATGGAGTGGATCCTCCTGGAAACTGTGCTAAGGCACATGGAAAATAAGGAGGTGAGTAGGAACAGCCAACATGGCTTCACTAAAGGCAAAACATGCCTGAAAAATTTGGTGGCCTTCTACAACAGGGTCACAGTGCTGGTAGATGAGGGAAGAGCAACTGACGTCATGTGCCTGGACTTGTGCAAAGAATTTGACACTGTCCTGCATGACATCCTTGTCTCTAAATTGGCGAGACATGGGTTTGATGGATGGACCATGTGGTGGGTAAGGAATTGACTGGATGATTGCACTCAAAGAGTTGCAGTCAATGGCTTGATGTCCAAGTGGAGACCAGTGATGAGTGGTGTTCCTTGGGGGTCACTATAGAGTCTAGTGCTCTTTAACATCTTTGTTGGAGACATGGACAGTGGGGTTGAGTGCAGCCCCAACAAGTTTGCTGATGACACCCAGCTGTGTGGTGTGGTCAACACACTGGAGGTAAGGGATGTGCCGTCCAGAGGGACCTGGACAGGCTCAAGAGGTGGGCCTGTGAAAACCTCATGTTGTTCAACAAGACCAAGTGCAAGGTGCTTGGATTGATGACATGGATTGATTGATCACATGGATCAACGTGATCCCAAGCATGAATACGGGCTGGGCAATGAGTGGATTGAGAGCAGCCCTGCAGAGAAGGACTTGGGGGTGTTAGTGGATGGAAAACTGACTATGAGCCAGCAATGTGTGCTCACAGCCCAGAAAGCCAACTGTATCCTGGGCTGCATCCAGAGAAGGGTGGCCAGCATGTTGATGGAGGTTTTTCTCCCCATACTTGTGAGACCCACCTGGAGTACTGTGTCCAGCTCTGGGGCCCCCAACATAAGAAGGGAATATAGTGATAGGACAAGTGGTGATTGTTTTAAACTGAAAGAGGTTCGATTTGGATTAGATATTTGGAAGAAACTCTTTACTGTGAAGGTGGTGAGACACTGGAACAATTTGCCCAGAGAAGCTGTGGCTGCTCCCTCCCTGGCAGTGTTCAAGGCCAGGTTGTTCGGGGCTTTGAGCAACCTGGGCCAGTGGAAGGTGTCCCTGCCCATGGCAGGGGGGGTGGAACTAGATGATCTTTAAGGTCCCTTCAAACACAAACCATTCTATGTTTCTGTGATTTCTTCTAAGTCTTTGAATCCTTTGAATAGACTTCTCTTTAATAAGAGTTACGTTCTACCTGAATATGTTGCTTTGCAAATCCTAGGAGAGTAACTGGAAAATAATTCTACACTTTCTAAATATGTTGAAGACTCTAGTGTGATTAAATAACTTTTTTTTTTTTAATTGTATTTTGAGGGAATAGGGAAAACATGGGACTGGGAGGGGAGGAGTAAGAAATCATTTCATTAACAAATCTTTGGTTTTACCTCTCTGAAAGATTAGTTTAGCCCTAAGTTATACCCTATTTTCTGCCTGTTTTCTGTATTCTTATGTAACTCAGCTATTTTTCTCAGAATAATTTTCCTAATTTGGGGAGCACTGAGTTACTGCTTTCCACAGCAAATTCAAGGTTATCATGACAAATCTTTGTGTGCTTTAATATGGCTCTGAAATATGCATTATTATTATTATAATGATTGTAAGAGGCTCTTTACAAAAACATTATAGTATCAGCTACTCCAAGTTAGAGTCATAATTAAGAAGAAATGTCTTTGTTATTTTGAAAATACATAAAGGCTTAGGTACATATTCACCAATGGGACTCATTTTAGCATCAAAACAAAATCACACCCTTTATATATGATTATCTTGTATATTAACAGGTGTTAATTGTATCCACACTCCTCTGTTCCTCTGTTCTTCTTCTTGCACAATTTCAAATCCTTTCAAGTCATGGACTTTCATAAACTCCCAAGGGAGGTTAGCTTCCTTAATCTCTAAAAAATTGAAAATCCCAAGGTAGCTCAAGTTAACGTTAATAGTAGAGCTCAGTCCTTTAAAGGTGGAAGGGATTATTATGGGTAGATTGTAATTGTTTTAGGAATAATTCCTAAATCTGGATGTTGATAAGTTAGACTCATAAAACAGCCAAAAAGAGGAAGACTTACAACCCCAGGCAACTCTTTGATTAGGCTTGTATTTAAAGCTACCCTGTGGAGTTTCTAATCAGAACAAGTTCAGGTTGCCCTCTATTTGTAGTGACATGGTTTGGAGCCCAATTTCAATTATTTTATTTTCTCATTCTGTGTCTTTGTCGTTTATTTTCTCCCCAGGATAATATGCCTCATATTCCTTAATGAAGTTAGCAGGAGCTGTGATGGGAGCTATTCAGGTCATGTAAACTTACCCCCATTATCCCATTACCCCTCATCAAATAGCAGGCCCACTCCTGTCTGACCTCACATTTTTCCCAGCCAGAGACTACTTGATGTGATGTGATTTAGTTTAACTTTAGTCGATGTGATTTTCAAGAATGACAGATACTGTAGCTTAACCGTGTGGTTTCTAGAAGATGGTATCTCTGGTGAGGACCATATTTGAGCCCAGAAGGACATTCACACAGAATCAGATTAACATTAGTTGCTAAAGAAGCCTGGCATTTTTGATTCCTGAGGGGGAAAAGAAATGCACCAACTAATTTCCCTCTAAAATGGCAAAAGCATTTCATGTAAGTCATGATCTCCCTCGAGCATTTTTGAACTGCAAAGTAAGCATTTGGGCATTGTTATTAATACAATCAACAAAATTACATTGCCTTCTAAAAGTAGATTCTTATAAAGCATACCACTTCCCCAAGGTAGGTCACTGCAGTCTTCAGTTTAGTGATCCTTTTCTGTCCCAAGGCAGAATAGGTGAAATTAAAGAATATGACTAATTAAAGCAGTAACTTAAACACAGAGCAATAAATCAAACATGCCTTGACTTTCTACTATCTACTTTTTCTTAGGTTAGTTTGACAGTTTTATCCTTTCAAGCACACTAGCACTGCATGTTTGAGGGTCAGGATTGTTCCAGTGTAAGAGGGGTACCCCACAGTATTTCTTTGTCTGTTTCTTTTACTTTTAAAATGTCATTTCAGAATGGTGCTTGGTGTATGTCTTATCTGCCACTCTGAAGACAGGTTTACTTCACATCCATTTTTGGAGGTCTCAAACTCATGCTAAGAGGTTTAGGCTAAGCCCAGGGTAGGGAAAGAAAGCCTTCTTTACCTTTGATTTTATGTAGACTGGGTCTGGACAAAGTTCAACTGCTACATCTTAGATCATCACCAGTTCTCTTAAGCTGGTCTTTTCCTGAATCACAGTACTGATTCTATTGAGAGGGAATTACTCAGAATTTAGCTATAGGTTCACTCTGTCTTAAACCTTGAAGGGTTGTTCTTTTCTTTATTTGTTTTACCTGGTTATAACAGAGTTGGAACTGTATTTTGAGAAAAAGTAAATATATTAAAACACACCCTCCCAAAATAAGGTACATGACTTAGAAAAGAGAAAGGACATTGGGGTAGCATAAATCTTTGATCAAGTGGTTCAGCTGTGGTGTATTAATGTGCAGGTGTTATCATATGAATACCAGGCAAAGTTCTGTGTTTTCTTCTCAGTTACATACTGTTTATTTTAAAAAGAGAGAGAAGGAAGAACATAAGTTCAGCAGATGCTGCAGAAAAGTAAAAAGGTATGAACAAAGATTCAGCAGCAGCAGTCACAGTTGTATCACTGCTGCTAGACTTGATACAAGCCTCCCTATGTAAGCTGCTTGTGTCTAGGATTTTTATCTCAGCTGTAAATTGTACTGGAGCAGGAACTAGTATACCTCAGGGTTAGAGTGGGTTTATCCCCTCAATCTTTTTTTTTTTTTTTTTTTTTTTTTTAAATGAGGGAAGTATAGGTGTAATAACATGGGCTTTGAAAAAATGAATTTGCAAAAATGCAGATGTTGCATTTGTATGCAGACATACTATCTTGTCTTTTAAGAGCCAGATGATAGTTGTGGGGTGAGTGAGAGTCACCTGTGTTTGATCTGTGAGGAACAGCAGACAGCACAGAGCTGGGCTGAGCTGCAGAGTCCCCAAGTCTGGAATGGACATCCTGAGATTGGCAAGCCCAACACCCCTGGGACTGGTCCTGTCTAATTGATGTACAAGGCATTATGCATTCAACGGTGTTCTGCAATAAAAATACTCCATAACAGCTTCTTGAAAACCTCTGCTAAAGAATTGGAAGAGGAGCGAGAAGATAACAAAGCAAGTTTATGTAAACCATTTACAATCCTCACACTCCTGTGAAACTAACACCTTGCACCATGTAGCAAGTAGGCTAGGGGTATTTTTAGCCACCATTTGAAGAATGAGGGCTATTTTTGTAACTGTTTTAGGGATTCAGTAGTGGAACAGAAAATTGCATTCTTAGGTTTTATCTGAAACTGCAAGAGGGAAAGAGCACTCAGGATTTGACAGGAGTCATGAGAATAATTGGTAATTTACATTGAAAGCTGAGTCCAAAAGTGCATTGATTTTCAGTTCTCCAATATGTGACAGCCATGTTACAACCTCTCACAAAGTCTATCAACCAGGATTTCGTCACTAATTGTGCCAGACTTGATCTATTGTACAGGTAAATCTCTGAGCCCCTGTGGTCCAGGTTGAAAGCTCAGGTCCCCAAGGCTGCCTGCTGGATGACATTTACAGAAGGTTTTTTTGTGAGAATTGGCTTCTAGAGGTCCTGAGGCCTTGAGCTGAAGGGTTCTGGGAGGTAGTAATTACACCCTGACTGTATGCCAAGCCAGTGCAGACCAGGGACAAGCCTTGGTGCCATATTTTGATATGCCAGCTTTATTAAAACCAGGGCCTTTTCTTACTGAATCATCCAAACAAATGTTAGCAGTTGACAGTATGCACCTCTATTCAACTGTCTAAAATTTTAAGAATAAATGTGCATATTGTGGACTGATGTGATTTATGTTTAAGTCAGAAAGAAAGCTTGAGACTGCATTTATCCATCATTTGACTTCAGTCCTCTCGAGGCAGAAATGAAGCAAAGAGTGTTCAGGTGCTGGCTGTTGAGAAATTGTTTTCTTAATGTTTCCTATCTGTAAAGCCAACTACTAAGTCTGTCTGAAGCCTTACTGAAGAAATAAAGTACATTAAAATACTTTTATTTAATAATGACATGAGGAACATAAAGGATGAAAATTTATTTCCTGTCTGAGTCAAGAATGGCTGCTTCTTTCCCCTTTTGTCATCTGCAAGTCCAGCACTTTAGCAAGTCCAGCTCTTGGTGTCCATTACTGCATCTCTCTGCTTTTATTTTCCTCTTTTCAAAGAAGTTCTGTTCTTATGTTTTGGGAGAAAAGCTTGACAATATGCATCTTAAGCTTAACAATACGCATCTCAAATTCTCTATACTTAGGAAAGCAAAGCAAACACATCCCACTAGGTACTGCAGTGCCTTCATGTATTACTCTGATTACTGTCCGTGTCAGACTGCCTCAACAGCCCTGAGCCATAGAATTTGAAACTGTTCTTGTACATGGCCAAGGAGAGGGAATTCTAACTGCAGCATGTAATATGGAGGCACAGCAACTGCTCAGAACATGGTCAGGGTTGGAAAACATAGAAAGGATATGTGTTAAACTAATCTGCCTGAGTTATATTATAATTTAGTGAACTGATGGGGTGTTTTAAGCAAAAGACTTCATGTGAAAGAGAATCTCCCTATGTTCTACTTCCCCAGGGTTTTAAAAGGAGCCTGCTGCTGTTTTTAACCTTAAGTTTCCACCTCCTTTTGTTTCCTTCTCTAACATTTTTTCCTGTTAATCTCCTTTTCATGCTTTGCTCTGCTTTCTCAAATCCTCTTAGTGAGATGCTTTCTGTCAGTCATGTCTTCCCATGCAGATCCTGCTATTTAGATGTCTTCTTCTCAAGATCTCTTGCTTATATATCACTTTTTAGGCCCTATCATTGATTTGATTCCACCAAGGGCTTTAAAACAGGCTACGGTAAGAAGAAAATTTATCTGTTGGCAGCAATGATGCTTTATGATGGACAAAAATCTTCTCATTATTTATTGGTAAATCTTGATAAATGTCCTGGGTCATCCTCCTTAGCAACAGAGGTAAGAAATTAATCTCACTGCTTAGTCTTGGGAAATACAGTGTGACCCTGCAAGACTGCTGTCTGCAGAAGGTCAGGATTTGGTCAGAACTGGTGTGTGAACACCTGCTCACACCTTGTCATACGCAAATTAAAGTAGTGAAGTGCCTGCATATGAGGCAGTGGATGGCACAGGTAAACTAGGCAGATATCTTTACAAAGCAGTCCCTGCCCTCTTCTACATCAGTCTTTCATAGTCTGTCCCAAGATTTTTTATATGGCATGTCTTGTTACCACATTCCTCAAACACAAATGGGGAGGGAAAAAAAAAAAAACAAACCTGGAAATTCCTGTTCATTTTCTGGAGGAAAACAAAGCAAAATTAAACAAAATAAAACAAAATATATCAAAACCTTCCAATATCAACCAAGCTGTGTTATTGCCTATCACTGTGAGAACCTCGCACAAATAGATACAAGGAAGCAATTAAAAATTAATGGATTTAGCAGAACAAACGGTGAATGAAAATATTTTTTAAAATTAGTATAGTCAAAATTAATTTCTACATTTAGAAAAAAAGGAAAATTTTGTCTTGGTTAAGCTCATAATCTGTTCTGGAAGGTGTCTATGTAATTGGTTCTTTTAATAGTAAAAACCATGTTCTGTAAGGGTTAATACTGTATTTTCCAGGCTTATAATAATATTGGTAATGATAATGATGATGATGATGATGATGATAATAATAATAATAATAATAATAATATCATCTTCACTGTTATCATCTTACAAACAGCTTAACAAAGCTTCTCTCCATCATCCTTGGACTTCTGACATGATGGGTTTTTAGGGCAACTCTAAATAACTCAGACTAGCAGAATGTACAATGTTCAAAAATTCTTTACTGACACAGAATTATTTTGACCAGCAAATTTTTATTTTATCATTGGCAAACCTAACCATAGAAAATTACATCTAGATTTTAATTTTATCATTGGCAAACCTAACCATAGAAAATTTGCACAATATGCTTTTATATCTGAAGATTATTTCACTCAACTGCTGAGGGCAACAGGCAGGGAGGTGCACTCAGATATTCTGAACTGTGGTTGCTGGAGAGGTTGAGGAATGTATTGTAGAAAGAGCATGCTGATAAAGTCTTTCTAAGCATTTTAGGTTTGCCACCACTGGAAACAAAATACAGGACACAGTTGCTCTGATTCAGAATGGATTTTCTGTGTTACATATTTACTTTGTTAATACTGTAAGGACTAAATTTTCATGAGCACTTTGCAATCCTCAGACAAAATATTCGTTATTCTCACTGCAACAGTCACCAGATGGTAGTGTTAAAGTCTTATTTGGTATGCAAATATTTCACAGTCTTTCCAAGAATATTAAATTATTTTTGTGTGTGTTGCAGGCTTCTTTTGCTTTGTTTAGGTGTAAACCACAGAAAGTAGTGAAAGAGTTTTTATAATCGTGGTTTATTGGTTAAGAGTCATTAGTAGCTGGTAGAGATTTGTTGCAGAGGTACTCACCTTTATGCACTCTGTTCCACAATTGGAATGAATGCTACAGATAAATACATCTTGTCATAAAACATCCATTCTCTATATTTCTGACTTGCTCTCCTGTACATTAGGCAGAACTATGAGACCTGCTGTTAGGACAGTTGAAGATTTTTTCCCATGTACTTTTTAGTCTGTGTGGTTTTCAGATTGTATTTTGTGATGTCGTGCTTGCAGCACCTGGGTATTGGAGAAACTCCTTGCAGAACAGCTACTGTGGTTGTGTTTCACGTTCTGCAGTATCAGCATGTCTCTGGGGAAAGAGCATGACATCAATTTCAACTTCCCGGATTCCTGAAGTTAAAGTCTTTGCTCCTCCAGAAGAGAAGAGAAAGGGTCAGCTCTCTGCCACTGCAGGCTCCTAGGTTATATGCTGGTATATACTGTTATTCTCCTACACCCTGGATTCCAGTATGTTCTTTAGCATGTGTTTAGGTCCTTTAGCCATGCACTAAAACCACAGAGATTTCCTTATTGTCCATTATTTGGACTACAGGTTCTGCTCATCTCTGATGGATAGAGAATGCTGAAGAATAGAAGGAATTATGTAACCCTGTTGTGAAATGCTCTAGTCAATAAAATAATTTTTTTCAAGATATTTTTTTATTAAGTTTTTTGTTCTGTATTTTCTGTGACCCATTTGTTGGTTGTGACAGGCTTTGAGGAAAGCCATGAAACACGCATGAATTAGTGGCATTAGTGATTTTATACACGTTAATGGACAATATACATTGAAGTGTTTAAGCTTGCAGTCACTTTTTTTCCTGACAACATGGCAGTGCTGGTTCTGGACAAAAAGCATGGAGGTGCTTTGATCCAGGGAGGAGTCATGAAGCCCTCTTGTCTTGAAGGAGTTGCCATGGCAGTGCTGCAGTCTCAGTTGTCTGGCTAGATCTCTAAAGGCTCTTTCTCAGTCCTGCATGCTCTTAAGTTTTGGAAGCACAAACGCCAGCCCTGGTTTCCCTAGCAAGTCTGTAAAACACGGGTGTCTTTCTAGAGATAGCTGAGCTGGCACAGAGGTATGCTCTTTTTAGTTCTCAAGTAACTTATGTCAAAAGCTCAACAAAACTTGTGTACTATCAGTGAAAAGACATACTCCAGATAGGCTGCGGGCTGTAAGGCTGCTGAGCTATTGAAAAACTGAATTTAGGCATAGATCATCTAGACCTTCAGCCACTCTACATTTCAGACTTTCACACAAGAGCAGTGCACACAGGTCAACTAACAAGCCTCTTTGTTCCACTGAACACTTAGTTACTGCAAAGCTGTTTTCTTTCACATGTACACTGGATCTGTAACACAGCTATAAAAAAAAATGTATAACCTGAAACACACGGAGGGAGAAGAAGATGGGGAGGGGACAAAAATATGAGGCAGCTTAAAGATCTCTGCTTTTTATATCTTGAAAATTATAATCAGTATTTTATGCACGGGAGATACATTTTTCGCAGTCTGACATACTTACTTTTACTGGAGTTATTTGGGATGTAAGCTGTCTAAATCTGATCTTGCACTGCAAAATCATTTTTGCCAGGACACACAGTAGAGCTAGCAGGCCCTCCATCCTTTTGCTTAAGCACCCTGATAAGTGCTTAGGATTGCTAAAGACAGCTTAGTTTAGGAAGCATTCAATTTACTTTTTACTACAGTGAGAATGCAATTCTCTAGATAACTATCTTTGCTGTTCCTTTTAGAAAGAGGCCAGAAAAACAGCAAAGTGTATACAATACTGTATCTCAGTCAGGATACACTTCTCTGCAGAGGCTTTGGAATCAGGTTTGATTTTTAGGGTGGACACTTCTGCGTGATAATCACAGAGTCATTCCACAGCAGTTTTGAAGTCTATGAATTACTAGATTCTGTATTTGCTGTAAGGGTTTGTAATAGGAGCGAAATAAGACAAGGTGACCTACCCCTTCCTGTTCTTTGTGAGCTGACTATTGCTGCCCAGCATCAGGACCATTTTTTCCCTAGAGCTGTGAATGGCATGTCTGTAAATGAAAGGATCAATAATTATCGCTTAAAGTAAAGCACACCTGATGTTTTGTCATCCCCCTCTCTCAGATCTGGCCAGAGTACCTGTTTCACATTCAGCCTGCCTGATGTCATCTATCCCAGCTCCCATGTCTTTCTGCTGTGTTGTCCACGCAGATGTGTTCCCAGTAGTCCACAGCAGGAAAGCATATATTCTTGTCCATATTAACTGGACAGCTATACATATATAAGGAAACTTTATGCCACTTGAAAATCGATGGCTTATAGCCAGCAAGTGTCATTCCAGATTTCTCAAAATGAATGTAAAGTAATGGAACTTCATCTGGAATTTTTCCCCACTTTCGTATTTTTGGAGAGTATTTTTAAAACTCCACAGATTCAGTCACAATTCAAATTTAGAAAGTCACTGTACTCTTCATTGCCCTCACAAGGAAGGGTTCTTCTGGATTTTAGTGTGAAAGGATACTATAGATTTAGGTGTTACCAACAAAATGCAAGCTTGTTATTCCTAACTTACAATAATTTCAACAAAAGTAACACACTGCATAGGAGATCATGAAGATTTCCAAAAATATAGGAAGGAAAACTAAGAAACCTATTATACACCTCACTCCCATGTATTGGGGGAAGAGCAGTTCACATCAGAGATAATGTTATAAAAAACATATTCATGGCTCTGCCAAATGATATCTGCGCACCACACGGAAAGGTGTGACTCCATCTAGTTAACTTGCTCATGGTCTGGGACACACATCAGGGTAAGATTCAATGTGGATGGGGTTTTCCCAGTCCTGAGCAGGTTTTATAGGAGGTACACATCTTTCAGTGCTGGAGCTAGTTAAAATCCTGTTCTGAATCTGTGATAACATCTTCCTCTGCTGATGTGGACCTCTTCTTACCCAGCCTAGAACAAAAAGTAACAAAAGCAGATGTCTGGAGAGTGTAGAAGAACTAGTGCAGATCCTGTCCACAGTTTCCTAGGATGAAGCATAGAGCCTGGAACAAGCTGCATTTATCAAAAACATTTACTGATTTTGCAGGAAGTCCATTGCACTTTAACTAGTAATGTGAATGTGATGCCCTGTGCTTGCATAATAGTTTATAAAATTCTGACACGGGGTAAAATCTGCCTTGTGTCTTTTATCTTGACATAAGAGAGAGAGAGAGGAGGGATGAGATCCAGATCTCAGGGGAGAAATGTTGCTATGACAATTTACACCAGCTAAAAATACTCACAAATGCTTTAAAGTCAAGCTAGTAAAAGCTATATTTCCATTCTAGTGTAAAACTGAACAGTTTATGGGAAGTTCAGAAATGATTAATTCTATGGAAGGTATTTTGGCCTTAAGTCATGTCTCTATGTTCAAAGAATTTAGTCTTCACAGTGAACAGTAAACAGTTAAAAATTTAAGTTGTATAGAAAATATATAGGTTTTCTATGGTAAATTGCATGTTATTGCATCTGCAGGGTTTTTTTGAGCATGAAGAGTGCTGTCTTGTGTGCTGATGACTCCCAGAGACCAACACTATAAAGATGCTGCTCACAAAAGATAATCTTCCAGGGCTGTTGAAAGACATGATGTGATTCTCAAATAGACAAGCAAAGATTTGGCTGTGCAAATTGTTATGTTATGTCCAAACAGGAAATGTCCAGGAATAGTTTTCCAAATGTCTGTGTCAGTATTTTTACAGTACCATCATCTGCAGAGTGGGCTGGAGTTCTGGTTCCTAAATAATTTTTTCAGTTGAAAAGACAAATGAGGATGTGTCAGGTCATGCATACACCTCCTTCTTGTCACAACATTTCTTGTACTTGTGTATCATATACTGATGGAGAAGGCAGAGTTTTACTTTGCCTCTCTGAATATAGGTAAAACCAAGTATATTGAAAGGCTAAGAGCAGTATTTACATGGCCCAAATACTAGCTCAGACACTGTGCCTTAGCGATTGCTGTTGCTGGACATAGGTTTTCAGTCCTCAGATGAATCTCCGTTTGAAAGGATCTGCCTATCTCTGCTGAATGCCAGAAGCCAGCAGTACCAGGTCAGGTATCGATCCTCTAATTGGGGATCACTAACAGTGTTTACATTGTGAGACCCTGTAGTTCACTGTGGGCTCTAGATTTCTAAAGCCTTGCTGAGGGCAACAGGACTTCCCACCACCTTTTCAAAACACACCTCAAATCCCTAAGGCTACTTCATTGACCTTCACTCCCCTTATAACTGCATCTTCTAGTTTTATCAGCTGAACCAAGGCCATTTGAATCACACTGGCATTCAAGTCTGAAGGGTCACAGGAAGAGGGCATCAATTACAGGCAGGTCCCAGACCCTAGTGTGTGGCCTGACCAAACTGCTTCTGTTACAGATTTCTAAACCAGATAATTAAGACAGAGGAATCCTGTAAGAACGCTCAGGAAATTTTACTGAAGCTTTTTACCATTTTTGCACATTCCCTGAAATTCACATAAGAGGATGCAGTAATTGGAAGAAAGAGAAACTTTTAATTTTTCTGCTGTTGGGAGAAAGCATATGCTAAAGAAAATGGAGAAATATGGGTGAGAATTGAAAATAAAGGAGTCAAACTTGAAAGGCTCAACTGTTCTACTCACTGGCAGAACTGTTATGCAAAATACCCTGGACTTAATCTACAGGAGCAAAGACAGATTATTATAACATTAATAAAGTTGGAATGATCCATGAAGCACTGTAACTAGAGTAGTCCATTTATTTTTATCCAGGTCAACAGTCAGATATTTGACTCTAACTTCCTTTACTTCTGCCTTATTCAGATTATGGTACATAAAACTCAATTTGCAGTAACCTTCTTTTACTTAGCACATCCCACCCTTTCAAATTATTGCATAGGTGTAAAAATTGGCAGAAGCAAAATTATTTTTTTAAATACTGTGTATTTGTCAGCAAACAATTTGAAAATAAGTTCACAGTCCTTGCACTTCTGTTTTGTTGAATCAGAATGAAAACTGATTTTATATAATTTTTATATTCTTGGTTTTATTTAAAAATAAGCAAATCCCTCAGGAAAATGAAAGCCTCAGTGCTTTCCTTACTTTCTTTTTTAAGAGGTATGTTATAACTTAATTTTCTTTCAGCTTAGATTTTCTGATGCATTTATTACTGAGGGGAGTGCTGTCCCTAATTGCATGTTAAAACCCACCCTGGTATATTATTTTGTTCTTATACATTATTTTTCTTGTGTTGTAAGGTCTACAAGCACTTGTCATGGCTGGCTGTTCCCCTGGGGTATATATACATGTATGCTCGCCACCGAGGTCAGGTATGCAGAGATACCACTGCAGTGCTGAGTCCCCAGGTCTTCTGTTGATGTAGCCTGATCTTTTCACAAACCCTTCCTGCACACTGCAATATCCCTGATGGGTTTTTCTGTAGCTCGTAATCCTATCCATAGACAGGACCTTTACATAGACAGTGTCCTTGTAAAGGACTGTCACTCACATGGCAGGATTTATAATTCCCTAAGGAAAAGTTGCAAAAGGGTGCTTAGTGTTGTCAGCACGTGGATCATCTAGCTGCTAAACTGAAGGAATGGATATTCTAACACAGACTGGGACACAATCCTAATCTAGTAGCTTCTGCAGAGCAGGATCAAAGAAATACATATTTTGTTCCAGGTCTGCAAAAAACAAGGGAGATTGAAGAAGAAAATGAGAAAAATTAATTAATGAAGCTAGACATTTTTATTAGAGATACACAGCAAAGCAGTAGATAACTCTTAAAGAAGCCCATCACCATGACAAAATCAATTATCTTTACCATCTGTTAGGGTGGCCAGATGAGGACATACCACTGCAGGCACAATGCAACCTTCTGTTATTACAGCCCATTTGATTTCCAACTCTGTATTCATGACACTCATGAAAACTGTTCTTTTGTTTTATTTTATTAACTTAGTAGTAGTAAGATGCTTTGAAGATCATAAGATATCACTTTTTTCTACCAAATATGTTCCTAGGTGAAAATGTAATATGTGTATGATTAATCCAAGATGGTAACAGGTAGGAGTCTCATAACATGCTAATAGCTTGGAAGTCACCAGTTACAAAGACATCATTAGTTTACAGCTTAAAACATAGCTTATAGAGCCAAGTGCACTGATAAAAATGCAAACGTGAAACTGTTCTGATGAAGTTATGGAAATTGTACACATATGCATGTGCATACTGCACAATATGGTGAAAAGGATTAAATGCTTTTGAAGAAACTGGGCTACATTATCATCTTTCACAACAAATTTTTTTAGGGTTGCCTGTACCTGAAAGCACTGCTTCCACCTCTCCCTCTTGCCTTTGGTTACTTCCTTCCCATGTGTTTTTGTTTGTGCAGTGCTCCATGATGAAACGCTGCTGGAAAGCTGGCCATATTTGTGCTGCAAAGTTACATCCTCACAACTTTACCAGCAGCCAGACAGGGCTTGCAACAAGGTGAAAATTCCTGATCTTGACTGTTGACAATGTGATTTTACTGACCAGGGCAAAGTGACAAGACACATCTGGAAAAGTACTGGACAGCTAGGATTTCCAACAGGTGCTTGATGTCTTTGGATCTAAGCTAAGAACAGTTATCAGTGTACAAATGTATCTGGGTTTCTCTGAGAAGTCAATAAATAGAATTGTATTTTACTTTGGGTTTGCTGGCTGTGAGCAAAATCAAGGAAGTGGAGACAGCCAGTGAAGTATATATATTCACACCTTCTTGCACTGACCTCGGACTTTACCCCAACTGTATAATATTTCTGCTTGATGCAGCACAGTATTTTTCATACTATTATGCTATGTTGTTGCGGATGAAAGTATTGACACAGTGATGATTTAGAAAAATAATCTAGATTTATTAATAACTAACAACTATTTATCAATACAAAATAACTCAGACGGAAAAGAGACTTATTCAGGTTCTAAAATGACAATAGTCACTCTAACTTACTTAAGGGTACCTTAACTTATACACATATGTACATGCGCATACACAAACTAGACATATACATACAGGAACAAAGGGGGTTGGATTCGGTAAAATGAACACAAAAGGGACAAGCACACAGGAACAAGGGTAAGGGTACGTAAACACACACACACACACACACACACACACACACCAATAAACAGGTGAAATAGAAGCTAGCTCAAAGAAAATTTCCCTCTCGAGTTTAGAGCAAATACTCACAATGCCTTGGCATTCCTCAATGGGCGATAATTGAGACTCGAGCAGGTGGACTTCGCCCTGGCCTTCCGTCTGGAGCAGACGACACCTTAAGGGTTTTGGTACCTGAGAGGCGTCCCAGCTCAGGGGAGATGCTGGGCCATTATAACCTTTTCCAAGCAATTGGGAGGGGCAGGAGCGGGGATCCTCAAGGTTATCAGTCCTTATCTCCATAGATTGGTGTATGGCTTGGGGGAATGTGGATGGAATCACACCTGGCACCTGGCACCAAGCAGCCCAACAAGGAGGGCAGGGAGGGGTAAGAATTGCACCACCACATATGTCACCCCTTAGCTACAATCCTACAAATAGTTAATTATATGAAAAGGCCTATTAACTTCAGTAAGAGGACTACTCATGCACAGAAATCTGTGTAGTGATGGTCCAGGTGTTAATAGAGGAAAGCTGATCATGTAATTTTGAACGGCCAACACTATCTAAGGTTTCCATATAAATTTAAATTAATTCTCCTAGGAAAGCGAACTAGGCATTGCAATTTCTGTATTAGTGATAAGTCTCACACCTTTGTTCTCCATCATTTTTATTAACTGGCTGTGAAAGACTGGAATCTCTGCGGGTTTGCTTCTATACAGAGTGGGATTTTATTTTCTCAGTGTGTAAGGATTTCTGTTTTCAATGAAATTCTCTGTCTTTTTTTCTCCAGCATGATTTTGCTTATTCACAGGGGTTGTATCTTTTAATGAACATTACTTTTTATTCTGTCTCAGCCTGTCAGAAAAGTTTAGTAGACCTTGTGCCTTGTGACAAATGCATTTAGCAGGTGTATGGATCATATGTGCAGTGTGCTCTCTTTGGAGTTGCTGTCTCTGTAAATTACTGGATGCAGACCAAAAATATCTGACATTCCCTTGAGGGGAAAGGTGAGCTTTCCCCTTAAAAATTGCTTAATGCTGGTGAATCCTAGCAGGGCTCAATGTTTGGCTTCATCAGAAAACAGAGTTAGGGAAAAACAGCCTATCTGCACCATATGTGCTGAGATACATGAACCAGTCTCATCTCAGGTCAAAGAGGCAATAGCCCCCTCATTCCCATTCAACACCTCCTCTGCCTGGATACACTACTGTCTTCCTTGTGGCATAGCATCATTCCAGTCTTCCATCCTACATGCATGGTAGGAGAATCATACTGTGCTCACCAGAAACTTCTTTGCATCTAGGAAGTGCAAGGTCATGATATAAAAGGTAGGCTCTTTTGAACATGTGTCTGTGGGCCAGGCACAACACAGCCATAAACTCATGCTCAAAATGTAATTTAGGACATGGACTGTTCCCCTTTGGCAGTCATCTGGAATCACTGTGGCTAAATTCCTGGGAACAGTTGGGCAGCACTGGAAAATACTGAAATCTTGCAAATAATTTTCGGATGAGAATCTCCTTTGGAAACCAGCTCCTGTATGTCAGAATAGACTCTCTTTTAGAAAATGCTACAGAATGTCTGCTCTCACTCCAAAGAGGGTAACTCTTGGGTCCAGCAAATTTACAGGAATGCTAAAGGTTACATGTAAAAATGCTCTGGCAAGTTTCAGAAAAGCTGCTTTGTGAAATTGTTCAACTGAATAGAATAATAATTTGGCCTCTAATGAGTGTGCATACACAAAGGACCCCCAAATTGAATAGTAAGTCAGAGCAAGGACAAACACATTGGCTTCCTGGGAGGGGAGAAAGGATGGTGATCACATTGTATGGTAATCTGCTCTATGATTACCCTCACAACACTGCCACAGTATCTGGCCAGTAGAGGAAGATGCTATAAGCAGAGATAGAGGCTCTGGTAGTAAGAAATTACAGGCCATGCAAATTACATTAAAATGTACAAAATCCATTGCATTGAGATTTCCTCTGTAATTGCTTTGCTGTGTGAAGTTAATTTCAAAGATCAATAGCCAAAAAATTAGTTACTGTTAAAAGCACATAGATCTCTAAGATACTGAGTTTCTTTAACACATCTGGGCTCCCACAGTGATTTAAACATGTAGTAGATCTGAAGAATTTAATCCAGTGTTCTTATTTCTAAGAAGTTATTGCATTTTTAAGTGAATAACCTTGCTCAACCTTTTACTTTGTTCCTTATAACACTGTCTGAGAGATGCTGGAAGCAGAGGAATTACCGTGCTCCCAGATTACTGCTCTATTTTGAAGTGGGTGGCATGGCCCAGTCGACTGGAATGCAAGAGATAGATTCTTCACCAGGTAACTTTGAGTGGCTGGTTTCACACCTATGAGCTTCAGCTCACTGTGTAGCTGAAAAAGGAAGAGGTAAGGAGAGCTGGTGGCATCTCCTCTTTGCAACTGTTTGAGACATGAGCAAAAAGCTCTGTATAAGAAGCAAGAGCTTCTTGCTACACCTGCTGAAGAAGGCTATTTTGATACATGATTCAGTTCTCCTATCTCACTGTCCTTCTGTAACTAAACCCACATGTCTCTAATCTGAACACATTCTTTCTGATCTGCCTGTTCAACCTGTTTTTCAAGGTTAATGGTTAAATGGCCAAAAATATAAATAAGGATATACATAGGGTTTTCTGGAACAACAGTGTAAAATTTTACTTCCTCTCTAATGCCAACACTTCTTCATCCATCATAAAGTGCAAGGATTCCTCCTCCTGCGGATTACAGTTGTTACAGAAGAAAAGCATTTACTGAACACTGTCAGTCTGATCTTTCACAACAGCTATTTAAAGATAAAAGCAGAAAGTCTGAGTTGTACCTCAGCTGCAGAAGCCATGAAGAAGTAGTCAGTGAAAATGTATTAGTAGTGAAAGTCCATTTCAGTATAAATGTAAAATGTCAAAGAATGTATGCTTCTATACCTTTGGGAAGCTGAAAAGAACATGAAATCTATTTAATATTTGTAGATGAACCACAAATATTTGGATGCTAGTGAAAGGCTGGTTTAGACCCTTCAGAAACACTCAGGCCATGAGCCACAGGTTGTGTTCTCTATTAAAGGAAAAACATTTAGCTGCTTCCTGAGCTGACATTGAGTCATTATTTTCTATTAGAGTAACACCTAAGAGCCCTCAGCAGCAACTCTGAAAGTGAGTTAGTTCCCTTGTGTTTCTGTCCAGTTGTCTGCATGCTGTCCAGATTTATAAAAGGCAGTATCTGTCTCAAAGTACTTGAAGCCTTACTAGGCAGGACAGCAAAGTTCTGGAAGTACAGATCAGGGGTGAAATGAGTAGCCAATACCACATAACACCTAGGAGCAGACATTCTGAGTCCTAAAGAAATGTCCTACTTGTCAAAACATGATCTGTCTTTTAAGACACGGAATCTGTTTGAATAGTTGAAGCTGTTCAGAATAATGATACAAAGGAATCAAAAGCAATAAAATGTTGTGCCTTAGGATAATTATGATGGTGTTAATGATACTTTAATGAACTACTTGATTTTTAGACAACGTATTTGTTGAAAATATTAAATCTTGTATTAAGACCTAGAAGTAGAATGTGATTCTTTAAGATATAAGATAAAAAATGAATTATGTAAATATGAAATTATTTCCTCTGCTGAGTGGTTTTCCACTTGATATAACATGGATGTTCTATTAATAATCATAATAAACAGAACCAATGGCATCAAATGCTCATCACTTCTATACATTTAGGGCATTGTACTCGTGTGTGTGTGTGTGTGTGTGTGTGTGTGTGTGTGTGTGTTTTCTCTCCTAAATGATGGCACAATGTAGAAGAATGAGGCAGTTTCCTTGGAAAGATTGTTCATATTTTCTGATGCTGCAGTTTTCAGAAGCTACAAGAAAACAGCCAGAACAGCTGGATACAGGAAGTTCAAATGGCTTGAAACAGTTGTATACATGTTGCAAGGACAGTTCTGTTTTACCTGTCAGTGTCCATGAGGTTTTTCAATGTTTTTATTTCCCTACAAGGCTAAAGGTGTAATGAGAAAGACCCTTTATGAAGGAATGACCATGAAGTATTTCTGCAGTGGTTTCTCTGTAGAATATGGGGGCTGGGTGGAGCAAATTTGTGAACTACTATCAACTGGCACTTGAACTGGCCATTAGGAGACGCAGCTATCCTGGGCTCATCCTGTACTTTTATAATGCATGTTTACATGTCCTCTCTACCTCCTAGTGATGGATAATTACATGGAAATTATGTAGATCTCTAAAATAATTCTCCCAAAACTATCTACTTGATTTCAGATATTTCAAGATTAATCAGGGCTTTAAGCAAGACTGAATAAATTTCCTACATTGGTGCCTGCAGTTTTGGGAACTTTGGTCCAAATATAGAGCATATTGCTCAATTTGCATTACAGGTATCTATAATTCAGGTCATCAAAAATACAATATTTCCAAAGAAGGATATAATTTCACCTAGGGGTTTTATTTACATCCCCTACTCATTTTTGGGGGGTCTCATAAATGAGGAACTGAGTGATGCTTTTCCTATGGTGGGATCAGTTGTCAAGCTTTTCTTCCACACTTCGTGTCTGATGATCCCGTTGGATTAATTCTGCACTCATTCATACACAGCAAGGGCAGTTGTCTTTCCCTCCACCAGGTGCCCAATGGATGGATATCTTCAAAATGTGCTATCTTTTGCAATTCCTGCCTTTTTCTTGTGTTTGAAGAGCCGTTGGCAGGACAAGGGGAAACAAAGATTGATCCTGCTGGTGTCTATGGACATCTGGAAATAATTTAACAAAGAAAGAGCAGTTCAGCAGATGATTGAAGCACGTTGGTGCTGCAGTCATTACAAATACACTTCAGTGCTGCAGTCATTACAACTACACCGTATGCAGTACAGGTTTTATTTTAAGCTGGGTTTAGTCTAGCCTCCTCAGTTAAGCAGCTAGATTCTTGTGAATCAAAGTGGTCACAAGCAAAAGTCATCGGTACAAACTTATGTGCCTGTTAAGGTCTAGAGTGCATTTGCTATAAACCATACCAGAGATTTGGAACATTTTTTCTCCAAAAGAAATCCATGTATCTCAAAACCACTCTGCATACTGAACCAATGCTCAGAAAGAGGGAATTACTGTGGATTTCTCTTTGTAACTGCACCTCTGTTTCAAATAAAAAATGTTAACGTACCTGTAGCCTTACATGGAGATAGTCCAGGAAACATTATAGTTGTTTGCTGCAATGACACCATGGTCAATGCTGCAGTGCACTGACACCAGTCCTACTAGTGGCAAGGACCATTCCTATCTGTAGTTACTGCACCTCACAGCAAGTTTTCACAAAACTGCCTTTTTAAAGAGTAGCCCCCTGCATTTCATGGAGGCTAGTATGATAGGAAAATATATATATTCTTTCTGTTTGTAGTGCTTCTTGTTAAGGCAACACTCTTCAGCTGCCTTTGGTCTCTCTGTCTTGCAGATTTAGTCACAGAAAAGAAGTTCAGGTTTTTAAATTTGGTATACTAGTCACTGGTCCATTTTACCATGCTGTGAGAAGTACACGTGGAGTCATTAAGAGCTGATCTACTGAAGTGTACTGTACTAAAAGATGATTGGTGTGCATTCAACATTTTGAGTCTTGGCTTCATATGCAGTTACTGAAATGGTGATTGAAAAGTTTCAAAACCAGCAATGATGTAGAGTGAAAGTCCCGGTCCATAATTAGTCTGTCCTATCTTGCTAGGTTTTTATATTTTTGAAAAGCACATTTTATTAATCTGATAAAAATAAGCATAACGGTACATATGAAATAGATTAATAACAGTAGCAGTAGAAAGAACAAAAACAGTCTTGCATAAGATGAAAATAATTTTCTGATAGCACAGCTTCTTCAGAAGCTCTCTGGTGCTGTCTGAAAGATAGACATAATTTAAGTACTTAGGGGACTATGGAAAATTGAAGAAAAACAGATGATACTGATCAGTGTCAACTGCAGAGCTTTGCAAATTAAAAAGCTGATCACACATCAGACCTGACCTGGCATCTGCATGTGAAGGACTGGGATAGCAGTCAGTGAAACATACTTATGAGGTGTGGACAGTGCCAGACCTGACAGACCTGTCCTAAATGAAGAAACTGTCTCAAAACCACCATCTTCTCTTACAAATCTGAGTATTTTACTGAACAGGACTGCTAAAATAACCGCAACATCCTTCAAATGCAAGCATCATATATTCAGACTATGCTGTCATCAAATAATAAAGCTAGGATTAAAACAGAACAGGAGGAAGTGAAAACTACCAATTACACCTAAAGGAACAAATGCTTACACAGTGAGGGCAGCTTTCCTAGATTACACCAATGTTCACAGATGTTTGTGAATCCTACAAATAAACATACTTATATCTTTCCACTAATGCAGATTGAGAGAGTTTTTTATGTGACACAAGTTTAGCAGAACATCATAGGGATGAATATCTTGGACATAAAATTAGGTAATTTAAGGTTTGCCTACCCTGCACTTGTTCAGTATATGTATTCCTCTCCTAGTCTTCTAGATAGTCTATTCTAGTTCAGGAGTGTGACCAGATGAAATAGACCTGATCCTCAGTGAGCCAGGTATCAATTACACAGACTGGAGTAAAAAGTGGAGCATCAGAAAGTTAATCTTGGATAGGTGTTCCTCTTCAATTTAAACCATTAAATAACCCAGACTGATCTCGCCTATGTAGACAGTCCTTCAGAAACTGAGGCTGGCACATTGTATTCAGTAGATCATATGAACTTCGGTTTAGAGCTGGGATTAGGTGAGAGGCCTTCCACATTGCACTTGCTAATAAATGATTTGACTTATGGTAAGAGAGTAACAAAGGTATTTAGCACCAGCTATTTATGTAAACATTGCTGTTACAATACTCTTATTTGCACTCCTCCAAAATAGATTAAGTTGAATAGCTCAAAGGCATTTTTCTGTGAAATTAGATAATCCATACAAAGAGTTAGGGAAGAATAATGATGGTACATTAAATTCACACCTGAGCTTATTTGATAATAAATTCCCTGTGTTGACAGGTCCCAAGAGCACAGAGCTCGTAAATGGATTATACACATAAATTGTGCTGTTGTTGCCACAGACAGGCAGCCAAACAGCCTTGAATGCTCAGTGGAAGCACAAAGGGTTATGCTAGACATCAGCAGGGCTTTTGTTGGCCAATTAAACAATCATGCTGATACGAGGCAAAATAAATGAAAGAAGGAAAATATAAGAAGGCCAGTGGTAAAATAGCAATGTCAGCTGGAAAGCTGTTGTACAGAACATTGACTTTGTGACAGGAATGTAAAGATCTGGACTCAGAGGTTTAAGATAAGGCTAATAAGTGACCCCTTAAACTGCTCACATTTTTAAAGAAAAAAATGGCCAGACCTTTCAGGTATTTTCCTTACCCATGCTGTTGTTGCAAGTACCAGAGTCTTTTTCTCTCCCCAATACAGCTGTAGGCATAGTCATCCATCTCAGTATGACTAGCCCTATACATCTGGAGAGTGATATTCTGGGTTGTGTATGCACATGGAGGTGGTGGCCTTGGCAAGCTGTATGAGCTGTCTTGCAAAGCACTGCTGCAGGACAGGTCCCTCTCTACAACATCTCTCTTACTCCTGCACTTTTGTCACGTTCTGACAGTAATATTTATATGGTGGTCTGTGAATTCAGGTTAATTGTTATGTATATCATATGCTTGGATTTTTGGTACCTCTCTTTGTCTTTACCTGTGGTTTAAAGTCATTTGAATCCCTCAGTCACAGGTTGCATTTTAAGTCTTAGAAGCAATTATATGTGTTATGAAGACAGTCCCCACTATGGCACTGCTGTGGATGATTTCCCACTGGAGATTTTGTTTCCTGGTAGTACCACAGTATTTGAGATGCGTGTTTCATAGGCACAGGTCTGTCATGGCCTGGAAGTCAAGCACCAGTATAGCTGAGAAGAGATTATATGGGAATTGTGTGAATGCACTGCCCCTCAGAGCATCTGGGAGGACAGATCTCATACACACAGAGTTTTGGAGTAATCACTTACCTGCATCTGAAGGAGTAAATATTTCCTACTATTGAAGAGGGGTAGATGGGCTATAAGTTAATTTATTTCTCAGTACTTTGTCATTGCTTAACACAACTGAGGCCAGAGTGCTTTACTGAGTTCAGAAGGTAGCTCATGTTTAGATGGGCAGATGGGAAGTGGACTGAGGAAAGGGTCTTTAGACAAATACGCCCTCAAAGCAATGTTCTGCACCCAGGATGTGGGAACTTAACTAGCACTTAACACCTTTTCCTGCTCAATACCCTCCTTTACCCCATCCCTGCAGGTAGGTCTGTACCTGGAACACTCCAAGAGGCTTTTCCAGTTTTCCTGTTTTGCACCAGCCCAGAGAGTGTATGTATGCAATATAAACATGACACACAGAACTGGACTGTACATATTTAACACATAATCTCTTTCTCCAAATCACCGAAGTTTTTTATTAGCTTACTCCTGAATGAAGATTATTTTCCCTGGCTTGCCCATGGCACCTCTCAGTTCCACAATGGTTAACAGCCTGGTGCCTCAGGAGATCAGCTATTTTATCCCATACCAGCTGCATTATCTTTTATAGATCTAATTGACTTCCCATTTTAAAAAATATTCCTAAATTCTTGGCTTAGATGTAACAACAACATGCTTCAGAAGTGAGGATGTTCTGAGGACATTATTCTACCACATAGACATGACTTTTTTTTATAAAAAATCTTGATCAAAATTTTCTTCAACTTTTCTTTCCCCTCCTTTTGAGTACAAGCCAAATGAGGCCTTACTGAGGAGAGAAACAAAACCATAGATGATTAGATTGTAGAAAGAATGAGGAAGGAAGGGGAGTATCTTCCTTCCAAATTCCTTGCCAATGAATGGCTGTCACTGCAACAGTTCACAGTGTGGTAATAAGTAAGTATAACAATCCAGAAAGAGAATCAGAATATTAAAGGAGGAAAAGACCAGAATGAAATGTAAACTATGCTGAAATAAAGATAATGCAATTATATCAAAGCAATGGAAAATCTTGCCCTGAACATTACACTTGGGTCTTTTTGAAGTGGAGGAGTTTTGGAAAGGGGCAACAAAAATAATCAAACCTGAGGAGATGTTTGTAAGTAAATGTTGAATATACCCTGTTCTGAGTTAGGTAAGAGATGGAGAGCAGTGACAGGATAACCCTCAGTGAAATAGAACACCATAAGATATTTCAGGCTTTCTGCTCAATCATGATAACCTTGTGAGACCAGGGGGAGCATACTCAATGAAATTAAGAGGAAATCTTTCTTACCCAGCAGATAATAAACATATACAAGTTGACACTGCTGTCACCCATGTAAAAGGAAGGCTGAAAGCTTTCCTGACTATGGAGGATCCAATCAGTGAACCTGGGGATTCTCTTAACTAGTCATTCCATTTTAGGTGAACTGCACAGCTTATATCCAAAGACTGGACAAATTAAAAGATGTGTGTTATCCCCAGTTCCTTACACTGGCAATGTAACACTGGTGGTGCAACATTTTCAGTTTCATTGCCATATATGTCCCCTCTAAGAAGGTTCTACAGCTCTTTCTTTCTATGAGAATTTATCTATGTCGAGATACATAAAATCTTTGCCGAAAGAGCAGAAGTGAATCAAACCCTATCAGAAATTAGCAGAATAGCCCTTCTTGCCCAACCATCAGAAGCACAGTGGTGCTGTTTGCACGTTATTTTGAACCAAGTGCTGAAGGGAGATAAGGTGTACATTGTCACCTTTAGTGTGGCTACAATGCTTGTTTTGTTTAGGGGCTGCTGGAATTGTGTTGCATTACTTCAAAGTGGCCACCCGTGTATTCTAGTGCTGTACATATGTAGAAATAGGGTGTTGTGCATAGGTAAGGACTTGAGAAAGTTTCAAAGTGCTATTATCTCAGTTTGCCAGCATTCAGATGGAACTTTTTTGATTTTCTGTCTCTGTATTTCTCTCTCTGTTCGAAAAACTTTATGCTCACTCACACACACATATATATGTACACAAAAAACCCACATGCATACTGCAAAACCAGATTTACATAGATGTGTGTGGACAGGTCAGTGTGTATGTGTTTAGTATCTTTTTTTTAGGATTAAAGAGAGAAATCTGTTTTGTGTTGAAGTTTCCCTTGAGTTTAGTCTCGTCTGATCATTCTTATAAATGGCCTTTATTTACACACAGACATATGGCTTTCCAGACCTCCTTTTCCATCCTCATGATTTTCACTGCTGTAAAGAAAAGACCATTGAACATAATTTATAGTGAAGTAGTCTCCAAATCACAGAGCTCCAAGATAAGAGTCCCTCCTGTTCAGCATGAAGACATGGAAAAAAAAATGATGCTGACAGTCTGGAACACTTTTAGCTTCCCATTCTGGCCAGAGCTGTTTACTACTGGTGGAGTAAAGTCAAAACTGCAAAGTTATATGCTGGCTGGTGTTGCACTGGGATGAGTTCATGGTCAGAGCTTCTTAGGACATTGCCCTGGTTCAGCAAGGATAGGGTTAAGTTTCCGCAGCATTTGCCATGGTGTGGTCCATACTGCACTGGAGAAAGGTGGGGCTCCAGAACACCTGCAGTACATTGATGACATCATTGTATGGGGGGACACAAACAAGGAAGTCTTTGAGAAAGGGAAGAAGATAATTGAAATCCTCCTGAAGGCCAGCTTTGCCATTAAGCAAAAGAAAGTTAAGGGGCCTGCAAGGGAAATTCAATCCTAGGAATAAAATGGCAAGATGGGAGTCACTACATCCCAATGGAGGTGATAAACAAGATAACAGCCATGGCCCCACCAACCTCTAAAAAGGAGACTCAGTCTTCCCTGGGCGCTGTGGGGTTCTGGAGGATACACATCCCAAACTACAGCCTGATTGTGTGCCCTCTCTACCACGTAACCCGTAAGAAGAACGATTTTGAATGGGGCCCTGAGTAACAACAATCCTTTGAACAGATTAAGCAGGAGATTGCCCAAGCAGTAGCCCTTGGGCCAATGCGGGAAGGGCAGGAGGTTAAGAACATGCTCTATACCACAGCTGGGGAGAACGGCCCTACCTGGAGCCTCTGGCAGAGAGCACCTGGGGAGATCCGCGGCCCACCTCTAGGCTTTTTGAGCCGGGGATACAAAGGCTCTGAAGCTAATTATACACCGACTGAGAAGGAGATATTGGCAGCGTACGAAGGAGTTCGGGCTGCCTCAGAAGTGGTCGGCACTGAAACACAGCTCCTCCTGGCACCCCGACTGCTGGTGCTGGGGTGGATATTCAAAGGAAAGTCCTCCTCCACGCATCATGCAACAGATGCCACGTGGAGTAAATGGGTTGCATTGATAACACAACGGGCTCAAATGGGGAACCCTAGCCGCCCAGGGATACTAGAGTTGATAACGAACTGGCTGGAGAGCAAAGATTCCGGGATGTCACCAGAACAGGAGGTGACACGTGCTAAGGAGGCCCCTCCATATAATAAGTTGCTGGATGAGGAGAAGCGATATGCCCTGTTCACTGATGGGTCTTGTCACATTGTGGGAAAACATCGACGGTGGAAGGCTGCTGTATGGAGTCCCACACGATGGGTCACTGATGCTGCTGAGTGACAGGGGGAATCGAGCCAATTTGCAGAGGTTAAAGCCATCCAGCTTGCTTTGGACATTGCTGAGCAGGAAAAGTGGCCAAGGCTCTACCTCTGTGGAAATGGTTGCAGCAATGGAAAAAGAGCAACTGGCAATGTAAGAGTAACACCGTCTGGGCTGCTAAAGTATGGCAGGACATAGCAGCCCATGTGGAAAACCTCGTTGTGAAGGTGCGCCATATGGATGCCCATGTACCCAAGAGTCGGGACACTGATGAGCATCGACACAACCAGCAGGCAGACCAAGCTGCTAAGATTAGAGTGGCTCAGGTGGACTTGGACTGGCAGCACAAAGGTGAACTGTTCATAGCCCGATGGGCCCATGAGACCTTGGGCCACCAAGGTAGAGATGCAACATAAAGGTGGGCTCGAGATCGAGGGGTGGACCTCACTATTGACACCATTGCAGAGATCATCCATGGATGTGAGATGTGTGCTGCAATCAAATATGCCAAGCGGGTGAAGCGCCAGCGAAATGGAGAGTGATGGCTGTGTGCAAGTCCTGTGGCAATATGACACCCCAGAGAGAATTGAGTCTGACAAGACCCACTTCTGAAACAACTTCATAAATGCCTGGGCAGAAGAACACGGCATCGAGGGTGTCTACCATATCCTTTACCATGCACCAGCCTCTGGGAAGATCAAGCGCTACCATGGATTGTTAAAAACCACATTGAAAGCACTGGGAGGTGGGACTTCAAAGACTGGGACATGCATCTAACAAAGGCCACCTGGCTCGTCAACACAAGAGGATCTGCCAGTCGAGCTGGCCCGGCTCAGTCAAAACCTCCACGTGCTGTAGATGGGGATAAAGTCCCTGTGGTGCGCATGAGGAATATATTGGCAAAAATGGTCTGGTTTAGTCCTGCACCAGGCAAAGGTAAAGGCAAACCCATCCATGGGATTGCTTTTGCCCAAGGACCTGGGTGTACCTGGTGGGTGATGCAGGACAATGGAGAGGTCCGATGCGTACCACAGGGGGACTTGATTCTGGGTGAGAACATGCCGTGAATTATGCTGTGCCTTTGTAAATTGTTATTTTGTTATTGTTAACTGGTAATGGCAGTTAGACATGACGCAGATGGTATAGAATAAAGGGGTGGATTATGTCCTGATTCAGCTAGGATAGGGTCAAGTTTCCCCAGCAGAGAAGGGGGAAGGGATCTCCAGCCAGGTTACTGGTGCAGGCGCGGGAGCACAGGAACTTTTTCCTTTGTGGCTTTGGTGGCGGAAAGGATGCGAGCGAGCTGTCTGTAGCCATTGTGGTATTTCTCTGTACATCTTTTGTCTTGTTTACTGTTATTGCTGTTTTTTGTTGCTATCATTGCTACTGTTGTTGTTCAGATTGTTTATCACGCTCTTGTATTAAATTTCTTCTTATTTTAACCCGGGGTTTGTGCCTCACTTCCAGCCTGACTGGCTGAGGGTGGGGAAGGGGCAACGGCAACGTGGTCTCCAGTCCCAGCAGGGCTTAAACCAACACAGATATATCACAGGGTGGCTGGGATATGAGCCTCACCACCTTGAAGTAATTTGTCTTCTCTGTTATCGCTACAAGCTGTCATGCAGGCAAATTAAGTTTAGAGGCAACAGTGTTCCCAGCACGGTCTTTGCTCAGGTGAATACTTGAAAACCTGCTATGGCATCTTTCCTGTAGTGCAGCTGTACCTCTCCTAGCTGCTGGTGAGATTGGGTGTAAAAGAACATCCCTTGCCTTATTTCCATCACAAAAAAATAAGAAGGGAAACAAAAGTATGGGTGTGGTCTCTGGTAAGTGTTTCTGTCCTTCACAGAGCTTGAAAAAAAATATGTCTGCATCCTTCATCCTCACTGAAGTAGTACAGCTCTCACAGGAGCACCGAGCACAGCCTTTAGGTCACCCAGTCCTCAGTCCTATGGAGGCTGTACCACCTGTACAAAAACAGCCTATAAATATTTGGCAGAGTTGACTTGCAAGACTCTCACAACTTCCCACATATGCTCTGGGTTAACTGTAAAAGATTCAAAAAGGGGAAGCATACACTTGTGGAAGCAAGCAGTGCTAGTTTAACCCAATGTCTGAACATGAACAGATAAAACTGTACCTGTTTGTTACAGACATATGTATAAGAGACAGCTTCCCTGCTCTCTAAATGAAGAATGAATGGATTCAAGCAGTATGTGTTCAGAACAACAACTTGCCACCCAGAAATCTGTGCAGATACTCTGTTTGGAAGATGTCAGCCCTCAGTGGACTACACCTTTCCTGCTTCAACTTGCAACAGCTGTCACAGCTGCTTAGTGACTTGGCAGGCAGCACACATCACTGCCAAGTGTTGCATTTGCTAGGCAAAATCAGAAGTCAGCATCACTGACTGGGCTTCAGTTATAAAGTGATACAGACCTTGGTTTGATAAAAGTCTTAAGAGTAATAGGCAGGGAGGATAAGTTGAAACAACCTGCAAAGCCCAGTGCATGTGGGACCTGAGTTATCCTTGCTGGATGCTGTGGTATTGTGTAATTACAAGCAGCAGACATTAATTCCTTGGGGACTGGCCAAACCAAGTCAAATATGTCAAGGTGTGACAATGTGTGAGAGGCAGGAAGAGTGCTTTTTTCCCCTCTGGAAAGACACTGATGATTCTGGATACTCAAAACAGGCAAAACCAGGTTTCTAGCTCAGAGATGGCACTTCCTTATCAGTTGTCGCAGGACTGAATCAAGCTGAGGTCTCATGGTATTACAGACACATTACTGTTGATGTTATAAATTTTGAAGCCAAAAGCCAAATATAGTTTTATAATTTTAATGAAATAAGAAAAACCTCATGGGGTACACCGGGGAGTCTCTGCTCCACCACCAACGCACACTGTGTAAACAAACCCTTTATAGTCTTTTCCTAATACATATTCATAAGATGGGGTGTTTAGTCCCCAAAACCATAGTGAAGTTTTCTCGAAACTTCTTAGCTTCTCTGGTGTGTGTGTGTGTGTGTGTGTGTGGGGGGGGGGGTTCTCTGGTGGTTTTCCACTCCTCTTTCCACCAAAACAAGGGTCCTTCTGGTACTTTTCCATCAAAACTAGGGTCTGCCTGATACAAAAGGGTCTGTCTGGTACTTTTCCACTAGGTGCAGTAACAACATAGTCAAAACACCAACATAGCCATTACATAGTCTGAGATTATAAAGCCTCGAACCCATTTAAAGATAGAACCACAAAAACTTTTCTCTTCATAAAATATTTTACAACACATACATTTGTATTAAAGATCAATATATGTCACAAGCACAAATCATCATCACATTTATTAGGATTGGGAAAGGTGCAAACAGGACGTACCTGCTGATTGTTAGCCACAGCTTGTAGCTTGCCTTCCTTCTTGTACTTAAACATGCCCGAATCTACTCGCAAAGGACCAATCTACCTAATTTGCTGAATAAATCCTGTTTCAAAGGAACATCCTGGAGTAAGGTGTTTGGCTGAAACAGGGCTGGCTTGAGTCCTCGGTGGGATCTGAACTAGATTCATGCCTGATATTTCAGAAAACTTCATGCAGTAAGCACATCATGCACAGAGGAATTCCAGAGTGGTGAGCTGATAATCAAATTCAGGTTCTCCAGGTGGTGGGAAAGGCATATAAGTGACATCCCTGTAAGCCAAAATGTTAACACCTTTACATGCACTGCTTAGCTTTCTTCGTCCCTGGAATGATATTTTTCTGATACTTCCCTCATTGTGCTGGCAGCATTGCTTTTCCTTTATTCCTGGTAAATCAGATTTAAATGTCACTGTTTAGGTCTTTAATCCATGGAATAACTTGACTGATTCCATGAAATGGTTCCCATTAGTCTCTGTGGACTTTGAACCAAATCCTCATTTTCCTGGCATTGAGAACAGGAGGTGAAGGACACCTTGACCTTGGTATTGTAACCATCTGGTCCCTGGATCTGGACCTGCTGTCAGCTCTGAGTTGAGAAACCCAGGTAGACTGGTGGCAGGGGAGCTGAATAGGAAATAATATGAGAAAGCTGTCTGCTGTGACTTCAACAAGGATGAGGTCACACCGTCTACATATTGAAAGGTATGCAATGGGAGATGCTTTTTAGATACGATTCTCCAGTGGCCCTTAAATCTCCTGCTAAGAACCCTGCCTTTGCCAATCTTTAAGGATCATAAAGGGAGTTTATTATTATATTATGCTTTTTTCTCCCAGAAGAAGCAGGGGAACAACTGAGGAGGGATTGTCCTGTTATCTGACAATTACTAATTTATTATGAGTGTTTTGAAGTTCAGATGATGTGTTTATATTCTCAGGCTGTATTATTTTCCCCATGTTTCTCAAGGCCTCCACAGCTTTTCTCCGAAGGGTTTCCTTTTAACCTAAGCCATTATCAGTCAGAAAAATTAGCATGACACAGCAGCTGTGTAGCTCACTGCACATCTAAGGCAGGCACTGGGAAGTTCTGCCCGTGGACCAACAAAGTTGATTTTTTTTCTCTCTCTTTTTTTTTTTTTTTTTCTTTTCCGAAGAGAGAGATACCGCATCTATAGTTCTGTTTCTCTGCTGGGAGTGACTCATGTAGCAGCTTGGACAGCTTTTCCAAGACTGCTGTTCTGTCTATAACTTAAGTGAAAGAAATTAAAATGCATTATAATAATAGCAGTATCTGATAAATCAGCTGCAGATAGGCAGAGCTGCAGGGTGTAGCAAAGCAAGTAGCCTGGCTTCAAAGACCTATTACTATGCAGAAAATTATAACTCTGGGAGGATAAATTTTATGCACAAAACCTGTGTGTAACAAAAACGCCATTCTCTTACACATGCTGTGCAGCCTTTGGGAAAAGGAGGATGCTTGGGTGGCCAAGTTGCAGCAATACAGCAAACCCCGAGGCACTGCCAGCAGCCCCTTGCTGAGAGCAGAGTCAGGCACAGCACAGCCGGTGCGCTCCTCAGTACCTCCCGGTAGGTGAGAATAAAAGTGTCCAGAGTATACAGGTTACTCCGTGCTAGTTTCTGACACACTTAGGGTCAGTAGAGAAAGTTACACCCAACCCTCCTTGTGCCCTCTCGCACGTTCTTGTAGGTGTTAATGGGAGCGCAGATGTGTAGCTGGAAGACATGTGTAGCTAGCCACTTTTTTCTCCCTCTGGGACCCGCTATGAAATGAAGCCTCTTGCAGAGGATGAAAATACTGCTAACATTTCACAGGAATACTTCTGGCATGCGATAGATGATGGCTGAGTCCCACAGCTTTCCTAGGCGCGCCCCTCACAAGCAAGCTGTGGCACGGTGGGAGGTAGGGCATGCATGATGCTGGGGGCTGCTGCAGCCTGTTTGTGTCCTGTTTGGGAGAAATGTTACCCCCATTGCTACCACAGTCCAGTCTCCAGCACTGCAGGGAGGAGGCACTCAGTAGCTCTTTGTCATAAACCTGGACTGAGGACAGATATTTTTCACCCGGTAATCTGTGCATGTAATCTGACCCAAAAATCTACTTGTATTTAGAGCCCTTTAAATAGAAATTATATCTAACTTCTTACAGTCATTGTGGCTAATAATCACTGACAGATGTCAGAATAAAAATCAGGAAACAGCAACACAGCAGAGGAGTAGGTGGTGCATGTTCTGCCTTCCGAGATCAAATTCTGTGTGTCACTTCAGTGGGGGGGACCGAACCTATATTGTGACTATAAATTGCACACCTCTGCTTCTGTTTTGAAATATCTCCATATGGGAGCAAAGAGATACTGAAAGCTACCCTTGATTCTCCAGTCTGTTGCTGACATCGCTGCCAGAAGGCAGCATGCCGCAACTTTGAATTTACCACTACAAGGATGTTGGAGGAATTTCTTATCAAGGAAAGAAAAGTCTTTCCTTACTAATAAAATAAAAAATACATGTAATGTTTCTTACAACTGGAACTGAGTATAATGAAGAGACAAAACTGAAATCACAGCGGGTACTTCTGACGTGTTGAAGCCTTAGTCATCCGCCTTCAATTTTTTACACTAGACTTTGAGAGCCAAAGATATAACGGAAATTGAAACGTTGAAATTAAAAAAAAAAAATTCAGCTGTGCAGGTAATCTCCCATGCTTTTTTTTTTTTTTTTTTTTTTTTTTTTTTTCTAGCCACAGGGAGTAAGGCTAATTGGAAAAAGAGAAGACTGTGAGCTTAAAGATTCATGAAAAGCTGATTTAATGAACCATCCCTTGATTATAACATTTCCATTTCTTCAGTTGCTTGGTGCTATAAATCGTCCTATCATGATTAGAGAAAAAACCCCATGTGATTCATGCAGTTTCCTGCATTTCAAATTGTATATTTGATTGCTATGCTTATAATCAGTGTAATTAACCTAAACCGCTGTTTAAAGAGGACAAGCAATGTAATACAGAGTAATTCATTGTGTGCATCCAGACAGCTTGAAAATCAGTGTGGACAATTTCAAAAAAATTAAAGAACAAAGGTAACTTTAGCCAGCACAAATGAACTCTGATTTTTTTAAAGCACTGATTAGTTAGTCCCTCTCTGGTTGTAGGAGATAACTAGGAAAACACAGCTAAACTCAGAATCATAAAAGGCTTTGGAAAAATCACTTTGGAGGTTAGACCCAGTGAAAAACTAATTGGCTAGTTTGCATGCAAACAGATCAATTATCATCAGTGCTCTAGTAAGAATATTGTCTGCTTGGCACTACAAATACTTGAAGAACCAATTGGAGAGCACTGACAGGCTTATGCACTACAACCATGTACATTATTTGTAATTTGCTGAAGGAATGTCTTTGAATAAATGGTAGTGAATCATACTGCCTGGTGATGCACGCAGCACATTTTAATTAGCTGTGTCAACTAACTCCCAGCCTTCTGGATGACTTGTACTTGCTGTACAAGTTGGCAGAGAAACAATCACCTTTCCACAAATTAATTTTGGCCAGCTTGGTAGATGAATGTCAGTTCATAATGACAATGTGTGTCTTGAAGTGCTTTACGTTAGTCTGTTGAACTACAGAAACAGCAGGAGCCGGTTAACAAGGTAGCAAAGTGAAAAGTGTGTTTATTTTGATATATGATCTCTCAGTATGTTTTTCAAGCAGCTAGGACAAAGAAAGATGATCAGGAGTACTAGAAATACCAGTCCAGTGGCACACAGGTAAAAACTCTTATCGAAAAATTAAGCAGTATTCAGTGTTGCTGTGTGTTCTAAGTCTTCCAAAGGTACAACTCTGAGGAACTAGGTGAAATGTAAACGCTATTTAAAAAAAAAAAAAAAAAAAAAAAAGGAAGAAAAGGAAGTTTAGTTGTCCTCTCCCTTTGTGTGCAATTTCTTTCCTACTTGCATTGCCTGTAGGGGAACTAGGCCACCTAAACCTTATAATAATTTATGCTTGTGCCGCATCAGTTCCAGCTGTTCAGTGTGAAGCCGAGCATCTGAACATAGTCTCCTTTTTTAATGTGCCTGAGTTGTTGTGAGGTTAGTGGTTAGCTGTGAGTTGTCAGAGGTTACTGGGGACTCTTAAGAGTGAATTCAGGCCCACATAATGCACGAGGAAGAGATGATCCAGCCATAAAAATTGTGATGAGTAGCGTGTGGCCTATTTCGGTTTCAGTAATTAGTCCAGCATTGACACACCATAATATTTCAAGGTCATGCAAGTTTTGCAGGTTCTATGTTTTGCCCAGCCTCTAGGTTTTCCTCTCATTATGCCAAATCGTGTATGTCTGTAGGACCCTCCATGCATTTGCTACCTGTGATTTCCATACAGGAACAGAAATGGAAGTGAGTGCAGAAAGCCACAAGTACCCTGATGTGTCTGGACTAGTGATTTAAGGAGCAGTTAACTGACAACAGAATTTTTCTCTGTTAATTGGAGCTAAATCTCAACCTTTTCATTTGTTTCACTACACCTGCAGCTCAAAGAAATATCACTGTATGTGGCATGAAAGCTGTATCCATACCTGATAGAGAGAGAAAATTTGTTTGTTGGATCTTTGGCAATATTTAGTTGCTTCCACAAAAATTGAATCTCCACATGTTAAATCAATGCAGTTGATTTCCCATTTCCCTCCCCTTGCTATTTCCCTTCTACCTCAAAAGTTACAAGTTCGTGTAAAGACTTGCATTCTCTCTCTCCAGTAAATTGTTTTTAAGTGATCTGGTTAAATCAGGAGAAAAACTGCAATCCTAATTATCTGTCCGAGACACCTATTCAGACTAAAAGAAGTTTGCATGAAAAGGGATCAATATGTTACTTGCTTAAGTAATTCAGGAGCTTTCCAGCACAGAGGTCTTGGGAGATGTTTGCCACCTTTGTTGTTTTTACAGATTTCTGGAAAGGCACCATGTCTTGCATTCTTGTTTCGGACATAGAATAAGGACAGGCAGATCTAACTGTACTAGAGATGAACACACACTTAACTGAGAGTTTTCTGAGATCATAAAAAACATGTCTATTTTATAAAAAGACATCTACAGGAAGTGGCTGCGTGGCAATTCACAAAAATCAAATCCACAGGACTGCGGAGACACTGGACTCCCATTTCATCCTATGCAATATACATGCCATAAAAAGCTTGGGAACCTGGGCTAGGAGCAAGTTGAGCTAGTGGAAATTAGTCCTGGCAGGCTCAGCACTCCCAGAGTGTGGTGGTTAAACAATACCCGAAGAACAAAAATAGTGTTGGGTTTGTTGTGGGGTGGTTTTTTTGGTTTGTTTTGGTTTTTGTCCAGCTCTAGACTTTGTATATATCTTGGACAAGTTAAGTGGGCTCTGTCTCAGATCCTCAGTGTCATTCAGGTTTTGAACTATCATTGATTATATCTCGTCTAATCTGTATGTGAGAGTAGCATTTAAATACCTTTAAGCATCTCAGGTTTTTTGTCCCAGAGAAATGTGAAAACAGAGGTAACAATTCTTCTGATATCATAGATGGATGAGAAACAAAATTTTGAAGCACACAAGTTCTGCAGTAATGGAGAACATATGACTGCCTGGGGATGACTACAGGACTGGTTATAGGAACCAGGACTCACAAATTTTCCTGCAGAGCTAGATCAGTTTTTATCAGCTTTGCTATACGTTCAAGCACCTGCCCATGTGTTATCATTTAAAAGCACAAGCAGAAGTGGGATTTGGTGGCAATATGGCTTTTGGATGTGCACAGGCAGTTCCCAGCTATCTCTCTAGGGAGTAAGACCCATGTTTCTGGCCTCAACTGACTTAACTCCTTTTCCCCAGCACTGTCCTGCTCCTGCTTCTAATTGTGTGCAAGTTATCAGTGGGGAGTGAGCTGTTAGCTGCTCACAAGTACTAATATTTTAGGAAATGTGCAGATTCTGCATATGAAAACACAGTGACCACAGACAGTCTGTGTCCTGCATCTCTGCAACTTCCCATACCGACATTTTCTGACTTCTTTGAGTAGCTCCAATGTGGTAGACTTGTGTTTGTGTCATCTGCAGTGGGAAGTGCCGATGATGCAAACACTGCAACGGGAAGTGATTCTCAAACTTCTAGCATAACCACTAGGAACATGCTGTGGTAGTAAATCATATGTTGGACTAATTGGTAAATAATTTCAGAGTGTTACCTTGTTATTCTCTGTTGTCAGATCAAAACCACTGAAATTAGCAGATAGGTAGGATGCTGCCCTTGATTTCTCTGCCTTTCAGAAGCCTCAGGTACTGGAAAAGATTAATGGCCTTGGTTTGCTCCACTGATATAATTTAGACTGCAAGCTTTTTGACTGTGAAGGGTGAAATATTATGTGCATTTAGGAGAGTCTGCATTTGTCTCTTTGTTCCCCCTGTTTAAGGGAACATAGTAGTCAGCTGAATTCTTACAGAAGGTTTTTTGATGTTGAAACCTTTTGTGAAGGTTTTAATTGTTGCCGGGATCAGGGACCATGTGGCCGTTGCCCGTCCCCCAACAGCGCCGGTCAGGCTGGAAGTTAGACACAGATCCCGGCTAAAATAACAAGAAATTTAATACAACAGAGTTATAGAACAATCTGGATAAAAACAGTATCAATGGCAACAACAATAAACAGCAATAACAGTGAACAAGACAAACGATATACAGAGAAATACTGCTAGCTGGTCTACAGAAAGCAAAATTCTCCCCCGAACCCGACAAGGAGCAAGGAAAAGGGTTCCGCCCACAGACCTGATGTCAGCATGGTATGAATAACCCGGCTGGAGATCCCTTCCCCCTCTCTCTGCTGGGGAAAACTTTACTCAATCCTGGCTGAATCAGGACATAATCCACCCCTTTATTCTATACCATCTGCGTCAAGTCCAGCTGCCATTTAGCAGTTAACAATAACAAAGTAATTTACACAGGCACAGCATAATTTACCGCATGTTCTCACCCAGAATCAAGTCCCCCTTTGGTACGCATCGGACCTCTCCATTGTCCTGCATCACCCACCAGGTACACCCAGGTCCTTGGGCAAAAGCAATCCCATGGATGGGTTTGCCTTTACCTTTGCCTGGTGCAGGACTAAACCAGACCATTTTTGCCAATATATTCCTCATGCGCACCACAGGGACTTTATCCCCATCTACAGCATGTGGAGGTTTTGACTGAGCCGGACCAGCTCGACTGGCAGATACTCTTGTGTTGACGAGCCAGGTGGCCTTTGCTAGATGCCTGTCCCAGTCTTTGAAGGTGTCACCTCCCAGTGCTTTCAGTGTGGTTTTTAACAGTCCACTGTAGCGCTCAATCTTCCCAGAGGCTGGTGTGTGGTAGGGGATATGGTAGATCCACTCGTTGCCGTGTTCTTCTGCCCAGGCATTTATGAGGTTGTTTCAGAAGTGGGTCACATTGTCTGATTCAATTCTCGCTGGGGTGCCATGTCGCCACAGGACTTGGGTTTCAAGGACCAGGATGGTGTTCTGGGTGGTGGCATGGGGCACTGGGTAAGCTTCCAGCCACCCAGTGGTTACTTCCACCATTGTGAGCACATGGCGCTTCCTTTGGCGGGTCTGTGGCAGTGTGATGTAGTCAATCTGACAGGCCTCTCCATATCTATATTTCAGCCATCACTCTCCATTTCGCTGGGGCTTCACCCGCTTGGCATGTTTAATTGTAGCACACGTCTCACATCCATGGATGATCTCTGCAATGGTGTCAGTAGAAGGTCCACCCCTCGATCTCGAGCCCACCTGTATGTTGCATCTCTACCTTGGTGGCCCAAGGTCTCATGGGCCCACCAGGCTATGAACAGTTCACCTTTGGGCTGCCAGTCCAAGTCCACCTGAACCACTCTAATCTGAGCAGCTTGGTCTGCCTGCTGGTGGTGTCGATGCTCATCAGTGGCCCGACTCTTGGATACATGGGAATCCACATGGCGCACCTTCACAACGAGGTTTTCCACACGGGCTGCAATGTCCTGCCATACTTCAGCAGCCCAGACGGTTTTACCCTTACGTTGCCAGTTGTTCTGCTTCCATTGCTGCAGCCATTTCCACAGGGTATTCGCTACTGCCCACGAGTCGGTGTAGAGGTAGAGCCTTGGACACTTTTCCCGCTCAGTAATATACAAAGCAAGCTGAATGGCTTTCACCTCTGCAAATTGGCTCGATTCCCCCTGTCACTCAGCAGCTTCAGTGACTCGTCGTGTGGGACTCCATACAGCAGCCTTCCACTGTCGATGTTTTCCCACAATGCGACAAGACCCATCAGTGAACAGGGCATATCGCTTCTCCTCATCCGGCAGCTCGTTATATGGTGGGGCCTCCTTAGCACGTGTCACCTCCTGTTCTGGTGACATCCCGGAATCTTTGCTCTCTGGCCAGTTCATGATCACCTCTAGTATCCCTGGGCGGATGGGGTTCCCTATTCGAGCCCGCTGTTTTATCAACGTAACCCATTTACTCCACGTGGCATCTGTTCCATGATGCGTGGAGGAGGCCTTTCCTTTGAACATCGGGGTGCCAGGAGGAGCTGTGTTTCAGTGCCAACCACTTCTGAGGCAGCCCGAACTCCTTCGTATGCTGCCAGTATCTCCTTCTCAGTCAGAGTATAATTAGTTTCAGAGTCTTTGTATCCCCGGCTCCAAAAGCCTAGAGGTCGGCCTCGGGTCTCCCCAGGTGCTCTCTGCCAGAGGCCCCAGGTAGGGCCATTCTCCCCGGCTGCAGTGTAGAGCATGTTCTTAACCTCCTGCCCTTCCCGCACTGGCCCGAGGGCTACTGCTTGGGCAATCTCTCGTTTAATCTGTTCAAAGGATTGTTGTTGCTCAGGGCCCCATTCAAAATCATTCTTCTTACGGGTTACGTGGTAGAGAGGGCTCACAATCAGGCTGTAGTTTGGGATGTGCATCATCCAGAACCCTACAGCACCAGGGAAGACTGAGTCTCCTTTTTAGAGGTTGGTGGGGCCATGGCTGTTATCTTGTTTATCACCTCCATTGGGATGTGGCGACTCCCCTCTTGCCATTTTATTCCTAGGAATTGAATTTCCCTCGCAGGCCCCTTAACTTTCTTTTGCTTAATGGCAAAGTCGGCCTTCAGGAGGATTTCAATTATCTTCTTCCCTTTCTCAAAGACTTCCTCAGGCGTGTCCCCCCATACAATGATGTCACCAATGTACTGCAGGTGTTCTGGAGCCCCACCTTTCTCCAGTGCAGTATGGACCAGTCCACGGCAAATGGTGGAGCTGTGGTTCCACCCCTGGGGCAATCGATTCCAAGTGTACTGAATGCCTCTCCAAGTGAACGCAAACTGTGGCCTGCAGTCTGGCGCTATCAGAATGGAGAAGAACGCCTTAGCAATTTCAAGCGTGGTGTACCACTTGGCTGCCTTCGACTCCAGTTCATACTGGAGCTCCAGCATGTCCGGCACTGCAGCACTCATTGCTGGAGTAACTTCATTCAGGCCACAGTAGTCCACAGTTAACCTCCATTCGCCAGTAGGCTTTCTCACTGGCCATATAAGGCTGTTGAAGGGTGACTTTTGCTGATCACCTTCTGGATTTCTAGTTGACGGATCGGTTGATGGATGGGGACCAGGGAATCTAGGTTAGTGTGGTACTGCCGCCGGTGCACTGTCTTGGTAGCAATCGGCACTCGCTGCTCCTCAACGTTAAGCCGCCCCACCACTGAGGGATCCTCTGAGAGGCCGGGTAAGGTGGACAACTGTTTAACCTCCTCCAGGGCAGCGACACCAAAAGCCCACCAGTACCCTTCTGGGTCTTTGAAGTACCCTCTCCTGAGATACTCTATGCCCAGGATGCACGGGGCATCTGGGCCAGTCACAATGGGGTGCTTATGCCAGTCCTTCCCAGTCAGTCTCACTTCAGCTTTCAGTACGGTCAGCTGTTGGGATGCCCCTGTCACTCTGGAGATGTAGATGGATTCAACCCCACTGTAGCTCGATGGCATCAGGGTGCACTGTGCGCCAGTGTCCACCAAAGCCTTATACTCTTGTGGGTCTGACGTGCCAGGCCATCGGATCCACACTGTCCAGTAAATCCGATTGTCCCTTTCCTCCACCTGGCTGGAGGCAGGGCCCCTCTAATCCTGCTCATCATCACTCACTTATTGTAAGAATGATTTACTGGTCCCCTCAAGAGTGTCAGACATAACGTTCACCATTCAATTCTGCCTGGGGGATTCCTGACTGGACACTTGGAGCTGCGCTCCTCTTGGAGGATTCCCCTTTCGTGGTGGTCCTCCCTTTCAGCTGCTCTACTCATGCAGCTAGGGCAGCAGTGGGCTGTCCATCTCACCTCCTCATGTTCTCTCCATGGTCGCGGAGGAAAAACCATAAGGTGCCTCGTAGTGTGTACCTTCTGCTGCCTTTCTCTTGGGTGGGGAAATGTTTACTTCTAATGGCTGAGACATCAGCCCGTGCAAGTGGAACGTGGGACATGTCCTCTTCCATCTTCTGGACCCTCTGAGACAGTTCCTCCACAGCTGAGACCAGGGAATGTTGAGATGAAGGGAGATTTCCCTCATATTGCCGGAGCTTGCCAACCACTCCATCCACTGTTAGAGTGTGGGTGTCTGTCCACCAGGACACTATTGCCAATGCTTTCGAGTGTGCTTCTGGTGCGCTCTTCAGGAACTTTTGCCACATCAGGTGTGTGCAAGGGGCCTGATCTGGCTCCATGGGTGACTGATCATCATTCAGATCACCATAGATCATCTCAAATACAGCCAGTTCCCTGAGGTTCTGGATGCCTTTCTCAATGCTGGTCCATTTGCTTAGCTGACATAGGATATCATCCTTGTAGGGTCAAAAGCACTGGCTCCATTGTCCCAGCATTGGAGCAGCCAGGTGCAAATCTGCTCACCTCCCAGACGGCCGAAATCTCTCCGCATATCTCGCAGCTCAGTCAGGGACAGAGATCGGACAAACACCTCTGGTCCTTCCTCCTGTTCCCCTGATGGGCCTGGCTCATCCTCATCCCTCACTCTGCGAACAGACTTTCTGGTATATTTTGTTTTCTGTATCGAGGCGACTGACACTGGCATTGCCTGGCTCTCTGGCTCAGTCTGTGTGCTGGTGGAGGCAACTGAGACTGGCTCTGCCTGTGCCCCCGGTTCAGATATTGTTTGTGTGGCCTTTTCTTCCCTTTGAGGGCAGCGGGTGGTATTAAAGAGGGCACGGTATGCATGGGCAAGTCCCCAACACATTGCAGCGATTTGTGTCTCCTGGGTTTTGCCAGCTTGGTAACACACCCTTTCTAAGCACTCCATCAGCTTCTCAGGGCTCTGCATTTGCTCAGGAGTGAAATTCCAAAGCATTGGGGGTGCCCACCGACTCAGGCCTTTGCCCATCTTTTCCCACACCCCTTGCGACTCACTATTATCTGACCTCGGGGCAGGTTTCCGGGCACTGCTGTTGTTAGAGAAACGCTGCATGGCCAAAACCGAAATCGGGCAGATATTCAGAAGGCATTGTGCCACAATCACGCTGGCTTGCAGGCTCCAGGGGGGGCTAAACCTCCCCAAAGCCGAGAGGATCTCTTCCCCTGGCTCACCCACAGAGGGGGTGATACCCCTAACAAAAGCCCAAACGGCAAACAGGTACCGGCCCACCCACACGCACAGCGATACAAAGGCAGCATACGCGTTCAATAGCCCGTATAACAACATGAGAACCTTTATACATTTTCCACCCATAACAAACACCACCACAGGGATCACACACTGGATATAAGGAGTAATCCAGCCGCACCACCCAAACATGTGGGCCAGCATCGCAAACATTTTCTTATCAAACAAATACCAAAAAAAAAAAAAAATTACACCCAACAGATCGCTCTATCACACTCTGGTCAGGGTCTGTCCCTTTTTATTCTTATTCCAGTGCCCCACGTTGGGCGCCAATTATTAATGTGCAAGTTTTAATCGTTGCCGGGATCAGGGACCACGTGGCCGTTGCCCCTCCCCCACCCACGCCGGTTGTGCTGGAAGTTAAACACAGACCCCGGCTAAAATAACAAGAAATTTAATACAATAGAGTGATAGAGCAATCTGAACAACAACAGTATCAATGGTAACAACAATAGACAGCCATAACAGTGAACAGGACAAACAATATACAGAGAAATACCGCTAGCTGGTCTACAGAAAGCAAAATTCTCCCCCGAACCCACCAAGGAGCAAGGAAAAGGGTTCCACCCCCGGACCTGACGTCAGCATGGTATGAATAACCCAGCTGGAGATCCCTTACCCCTTTCTCGCTGCTGGGGAAAACTTTACTCTATCCTGGCTGAACCAGGACACCTTTTTAAGAAATCCTTGCCAGTTCAGCTGTGCTAACCATTAGAAACTGACTAGTTCATAATGCAGCATGGAGTTGAACAGTGAATCGAACTCTTTTTCACACTCTACCAGTGACTGTCTGAGAAAGGTGAAAATGGACAACTTCTTTTCTTGGGTAAAGCTTTAAAGATTCACTATCGAAGTAGTGAAAACTTTTTCAATTGGTGCATGTTTTTTAGATGAACATCATAAGCTCTATTTGAATGGTGTCAGCTGAAAGAGTGGATGCAGACATTGCTAATCAGTTCTTATGGATTTATTTCAAAAACTCAGAAGTACTGTAGAATAAATGTTTGTTCAAGCTTTCAGAAAAGGAGAGAAGCTGTATCTCAGGAAATTCTTCTTCCCTAAAGCCAGCTGCTTTGTGTGTTGACTTATTTTATTTCATCCTTTCTGCAGCAGTCCTTCTCATATGACCTCTTTGTGCTGCCAGGACAACGTGCCCCTATCCCTTTATTGGGCCCTGGGAGCTCCCATTTGCACCTTCTCTCTAGATCCCTTTGCTGCTGTTCTGTCCTCCAGAAGCACCACAAAAGTGGAATTGCTGCTTTGGGATGTGGTGTCTCAAAGCCATTGGTCTGCAGACAGATCTGTGTCTAACTTGGTTGATGCACATTCCTTAGATGACCCAGAAAAGCAGCATACAGTAGACTTGGAAATGAAAGTCACAGTATTCGCTCCCAGAACTTGCAGACACTGAACTTTTTGGAGCTTTCTCCAATATCAACAGTGATTTGGCATTATAATTTGTCTTTTGACTTCAATCCCTTGAAGCATTTTCTCTGTCGGAAGTTTCAAGTATGCATCCCAAAATGTGTAATGGGATTCACATTTCTCCCCTTTTCTATCCCAGTCTTAGACTAGCAGCAGTTACTGCCCCATAGTAGGAAACAATTTCCTACAGATAATTTGAGTCACCATATAACCTTTCCTTACTGGCAGTGCAAGCAAGTGCACACGAGTTATACCATTAACCTCAGTAAAGCAACACTTGAGTGATACTAATTTTAGCAGTGACAGATGGAAAATACATAAATTTCTGGGTTTAGAGAAAAGTGCCTCAAATTTTCATCTTATTTTTGTCTCTTTCTTGTTCCTGAGGGAATTTTTGAAGGTAAAATACTTTTAAAGCGTATTTATTTCAGACACACAAGTGAATAGGGTCACTGTGGCATAGTATCCTTCAGGAAATCATTGTGTTGCAATGGTAGTGTTTCTTCCAATACCTGATAACACTTTATAGGACCAATAGAAAACTAAAATAATATTTTAATGCAGATTTTGAAGAAGTCTTTTAACTCAGAATCTTCCTATTTTTTCATCCAAATGAAGACTTTATTCAAGTACCTGTTGAACATTGTACCAGTTCCTACTTCCAACTTGAAATGAACTATCTTTCTTTACGCAAAACCAATTTCCTGTCTCAAAAGCATTAGCAGTACTTATAAAGCTGCTTCTTACATCGCCACCTAGTGATTTTAAAATGTTGCAAACCTTATCTGAGAAGAGTTTCTTCAATAGCCAGTTGTAAGCCATAGTATTGATGAGACTTGACAGTGCAGTTGCCTGTGCTTATATAAATGAACATGAGTGAGTTCTTAGTTTCTAAACAAGTAATCTTTTCTCTGCTCTTGGTGTATTTTTATATGAACTGGATGGAAGTGGAGGGAATAAATATGCCAGAAAGCCTTGAGTATACAGCTGAAAATAGTACCAATATATCCTTTTAAAGTATTGATTTGATGTACTGAAGCATAGTAGCACTAACTAAAAATTGCCTGTTCATCACCAAGAAAGAAGTCTTTTCCATTCTATTCTGTTCTGTTCAACATCTTCACTGATGATCTTGATAAGGACAGAGTGTGTCATCAGTAAGTTCACAGATGACACCAAGTTAAGCAGGAGTGTCAGTCTGCATGAGGATAACGAGGCTATGCAGAGAGACTTGGATAGATCGGATCAGTGGGCCAATGTCAACGGCGTGAGCTTCAACAAGGCCAAGTGCCAGGTCCTGCACTTGGGCCACAACAGCCCCCTGCATGGCTACAGGCTTGGGGAGGAGTGGCTGGAGCTGTCTGGGTGAGAAGGATCTGGGGTTCTAATTGAGAAGCAGCTGAACATGAGCTCAGTGTGCCCGGCTGTCCAAGAAAGCCAATGGCATCCTGGCATGTATCAGAAATAGCGTGGCCAGCAGAAGTAGGGAGGTGACAGTCCCCCTGTGCTCTGCACTGGTGAGGCCACACCTGGAGTGTTGTGTCCAGCTTTGGGCACCTCAGTACGAGAGAGATATCGAGGTGCTGGAGCGAGTGCAGAGGAGGGCAACGAAGCTGGTGAAGGGCTCGGAGAACAAATCCTGTGAGGGGTGATTGAAGGAGCTGGGACTGTTTAGTTTGAGGAAGAGAAGGCTGAGGGGAGACCTTATCACTCTCTACAGCTACCTGAAAGGACATTGTAGAGAGGTTGGTGCTGGTCTCTTCTCACAGGTGATTAGTGACAGAACAAGAGAGAATGGCTTTAAACTGCATCAGGGAAGATTTAGAGTGGACATTAGGAAAAAATATTTCAGAGAAAGAGTGGTCAGACAGTGGAATAGGCTGCCCAGGGAGGTGGTGGAGTCCTGTCCTGGTTCAGCTAGGATAGGGTTAAGTATCCCCAGCAGGGAAGGGGGAAGGGATCTCCAGCCGGGTTATTCATACCATGCTGATGTCAGGTCTGGGCGCAGGAGCGCGGGAACTTTTTCCTTGATGGCTTTGGTGACGGAGAGCATGCAAGCGAGCTGTCTGTAACCATTTGTGGTATCTCTCTGTATATCTTTTGTCTTGTTTACTGTTATTACTGCTCAACACTGATATAATTGTTACTGTTGTTGTTCAGATTGCTTATTACACTGTTGTATTAAATTTCTTCTTTTTTTTACCCGGGATTTGTGCCTCACTTCCAGCCTGACCGGCTGAGGGTGGGGGAGGGACAACGGCAACGTGGTCTCCGGTCCCAGCAGGGCTTAAACCAACTCAGCCTTTTTGGCGCACCAACGTGGGGCACGATTTGGGTTGAAATAAGAATCAAAAAGGGACAGACCCTGACCAGAATGTGTTAGAGAAATCTGTTGTATGTAATTTTTCTGTTTGTATTTGTATTTGTTTGATAAGAAAATGTTTGCAATGCTGGCCCACTTGCTTGCGTGGTGGGGCTGTATTATTCCTTATATCCAGTGTATGATCCCAGTGGTGGTGTTTGCTATCAGTGGAAAATGTATAAATGGTCTTATGTTGATGTACTGGCTACTGACCGCTTATAATGCTTTTGTATTGCTGTTTGTGGGTGCAGGCCCGTACCTGTTCGCTGCCTGGGCTTTTGTTAGGGGTCTCACCCCCTCTATGGGTGAGCCAGGGGAAGAGATCCTCTCGGTTCTGGAGAGTTTCAGTTACCCTTGGAGCCTGCAGGCCAGTGTGATTGCGGCACAATGCTTTCTGAATGTCTGTTTGGTTTTGGCCATGCGGCACTTCCCTGTGCCCAGAAACCTGCCCCGAGGTCAGATAATAGTGAGTCGCAAGGGGTGTGGGAAAAGATGGGCAAAGGCTTGAGTCGGTGGGCACCTCCAATGCTTTGGAATTTCACTCTTGAACAAACGCAGAGTCCTGAAAAGCTGATGGAGTGCTTAGAAAGCGTGTGTTACCAAGCTGGCAAAACCCAGGAGACACAAATCGCTGCAATGTGTTGGGGACTTGCCCATGCATACCGTGTCCTCTTTAATAACATTCACTGCCCTCAAGGGGGAGAAAGGGCTGCAGGATCTGAGAGTGAATTTACTGGTACAGCAGCTGGGCTGGGAGGACAGTCAGAGCCAGTCTCAGTCGCTTCCACCAGCACAGCAGCTGAGCCAGAGAGCCAGCCAATGCTGGAATCAGTCGGCTCGACACAGAAAACCAAATATACCAGAAAGTCAGCTCGCAAGTGGGGGATGGGGATGAGCCAGGCCCAGCATGGGAACAGGAGGAAGGGCCAAAGGTGATCGTCTGATCCCTATCCCCAACTGAGCTGCAAGATATGCGGAGAGATTTTGGCCACTTGCGAGGCGAGCAGATTTGCACCTGGCTGCTCCGATGCTGGGACAATGGAGCCAGTGCTTTTGAGATGGAGGGGAGAGAGGCCAAGCAGCTGGGATCTTTGGCCAAGGATGCTGGCATTGATAGGGAGATAGGGAAGCAGGCTCAAACCCTCAGCCTTTGGAAACGACTCCTGTTCAGTGTAAGGGAGAGGTACCCCTACAAGGATGATATCCTATGTCAGCTAGGCAAATGGACCAGCATTGAGAAAGGCATCCAGAACCTCAGGGAACTGGCTGTATTTGAGATGATCTATGGTGATCTGAATGATGATCAGTCACCCATGGAGCCAGATCAGGCCCCTTGTACACACCTGATGTGGCAAAAGTTCCTGAAGAGCGCACCAGAAGCACACTCGAAAGCATTGGCAATAGTGTCCTCGTGGACAGACACCCCCACTCTAATAGTGGATGGAGTGGTTGGCAAGCTCCGGCAATATGAGGGAAATCTCCCTTCATCTCAACATTCCCTAGTCTCAGCTGTGGAGGAACTGTCTCAGAGGGTCCAGAAAATGGAAGAGGACATGTGCTACATTGCACCTGCACGGGTTCATGTCTCAGCCATTAGAAGTAAACGTTTCTTCACACAAGAGAAAGGCAGCAGAAGGCACACACCACGAGGCACCCTGTGTTTTTTTCTCCATGACCATGGAGAGAACATGAGGAGGTGGGATGGACAGCCCACTGCTGCCCTAGCTGCACGAGTAGAGCAGCTGAAAGGGAATACCATTGCAAAAGGGGAGTCCTCCAAGAAAAGCGCAGCTCCAGTGTCCAATCAGAATTCCCCAGACAGAATAGAATGGCCAGGGTTATGTCTGACACTCTTGAGGGGACCGGTAAATCATTCTTACAATAAGTGAGTGATGATGAGCAGGATTAGAGGGGCCCTGCCTCCAGCCAGGTGGAGGAAAGGGACAATCGGATTTACTGGACAGTGTGGATCCGATGGCCTGGCACGTCAGACCCACAAGAGTATAAGGCTTTGGTGGACACTGGCGCACAGTGCACCCTGATGCCATCGAGCTACAGTGGGGTTGAATCCATCTGCATCTCCGGAGTGACAGGGGGATCCCAACAGCTGACCCTACTGGAAGCTGAAGTGAGCCTGACTGGGAAGGACTGGCATAAGCACCCCATTGTGACTGGCCCAGATGCCCCGTGCATCCTGGGCATAGACTATCTCAGGAGAGGGTACTTCAAAGACCCAAAAGGGTACCGGTGGGCTTTTGGTGTAGCTGCCCTGGAGGAGGTTGAACAGTTGTCCACCTTACCCGGCCTCTCAGAGGATCCCTCAGTGGTGGGGCGGCTTAAGGTTGAGGAGCAGCGAGTGCCGATTGCTACCAGGACGGTGCACCGGCGGCAGTACCGCACCAACCGAGATTCCCTGGTCCCCATCCATCAGCTGATCCGTCAACTAGAAAGCCAGAAGGTGATCAGCAAAACTCACTCACCCTTCAACAGCCCTATATGGCCAGTGAGAAAGCCTAATGGCGAATGGAGGCTAACTGTGGACTACCGTGGCCTGAATGAAGTTACGCCAGCAATGAGTGCTGCAGTGCCGGACATGCTGGAGCTCCAGTATGAACTGGAGTCAAAGGCAGCCAAGTGGTACACCATGATTGACATTGCTAACGTGTTCTTCTCCATTCTGATAGCGCCAGACTGCAGGTCACATTTTGCGATCACTTGGAGAGGCATCCAGTACACCTTGGAATCGATTACACCAGGGGTGGAACCACAGCTCCACCATTTGCCGTGGACTGGTCCATACTGCACTGGAGAAAGGTGGGGCTCCAGAACACCTGCAGTACATTGATGACATCATTGTATGGGGGGACACAGCCGAGGAAGTCTTTGAGAAAGGGAAGAAGAAATCCTCCTGAAGGCCGACTTTGCCATTAAGCAAAAGAAAGTTAAGGGGCCTGCGAGGGAAATTCAATTCCTAGGAATAAAATGGCAAGAGGGGAGTCGCCACATCCCAATGGAGGTGATAAACAAGATCACAGCCATGGCCCCACCAACCTCTAAAAAGGAGACTCAGTCTTTCCTGGGCACTGTGGGGTTCTGGATGATGCACATCCCAAACTACAGCCTGATTGTGAGCCCTCTCTACTACATAACCCATAAGAAGAACGATTTTGAATGGGCCCCTGAGCAACAATCCTTTGAACAGATTAAACGAGAGATTGCCCAAGCAGTAGCTCTTGGGCCAGTGCGGGAAGGGCAGGAGGTTAAGAACATGCTCTACACTGCAGCCAGGGAGAATGGCCCTACCTGGAGCCTCTGGCAGAGAGCACCTGGGGAGATCCGCGGCCCACCTCTAGGCTTTTCGAACCGGGGATACAAAGGCTCTGAAGCTAATTACACACCAACTGAGAAGGAGATACTGGCAGCGTACGAAGGAGTTCGGGCTGCCTCAGAAGTGGTCGGTACTGAAACACAGCTCTTCCTGGCACCCCAACTGCCGGTGCTGGGGTGGATGTTCAAAGGAAAGGCCTCCTCCACACATCATACAACAGATGCCATTTGGAGTAAATGGGTTGCGCTGATAACACAACGCGCTCAAATGGGGAACCGCAGCCGCCCAGGGATACTAGAGGTGATCATGAACTGGCTGGAGAGCAAAGATTCCGGGATGTCACCAGAACAGGAGGTGACACGTGCTAAGGAGGCCCCACCATATAACGAGCTGCTGGATGAGGAGAAGTGATATGCCCTGTTCACTGATGGGTCTTGTCGCATTGTGGGAAAATATCGACGATGGAAGGCTGCTATATGGAGTCCCACATGATGGGTCACAGAAGCTGCTGAGGGACAGGGGGAATCAAGCCACTTTGCAGAGGTTAAAGCCATCCAGCTTGCTTTGGATATTGCTGAGTGGGTAAAGTGGCCGAGGCTCTACCTCTACACCAACTCGTGGGTGGTGGCGAATACCCTGTGGAAATGGCTGCAGCAATGGAAGCAGAACAACTGGCAACATAAGGATAAAACCGTCTGGGCTGCTGAGGTGTGGCAGGACATTGCAACCCGTGTGGAAAACCTCGTTGTGAAGGTGCGCCATGTGGATTCCCATGTACCCAAGAGTCGGGCCACTGGTGAACATCGACACAACCAGCAGGCAGACCAAGCTGCTAAGATTAGAGTGGCTCAGGTGGACTTGGACTGGCGGCGCAAAGTTGAACTGTTCATAGCTCAGTGGGCCTACGAGACCTCGGGCCACCAAGGTAGAGATGCAACATACAGGTGGGCTCGAGATCGAGGGGAGGACCTCACCATTGACACCATTGAAGAGATCATCCACGGATGTGAGACGTGTGCTGCAATCAAACATGCCAAGCAGGTGAAGCCCCAGCGAAATGGAGAGTGATGGCTGAAATATAGATATGGAGAGGCCTGGCAGATTGACTACATCACACTGCCACAGACCCGCCAAAGGAAGCGCCACGTGCTCATAATGGTGGAAGTAACCACTGGATGGCTGGAAACTTACCCAGAGCCCCATGCCACTGCCCAGAACACCATCCTGGTCCTTGAAACCCAAGTCCTGTGGTGACACGGCACCCCAGCGAGAATTGAGTCAGACAATGGGACCCACTTCTGAAACAACCTCATAAATGCCTGGGCAGAAGAACACGGCAACGAGTGGGTCTACCATATCCCCTACCACACACCAACCTCTGGGAAGATTGAGCGCTACAATGGACTGTTAAAAACCACACTGAAAGCACTGGGAGGTGGGACCTTCAAAGACTGGGACAGGCATCTAGCAAAGGCCACCTGGCTCATCAACACAAGAGGATCTGCCAGTCGAGCTGGTCCGGCTCAGTCTAAACCTCTATGTGCTGTAGATGGGGATAAAGTCCCTGTTGTGTGCATGAGGAATATATTGGGAAAATGGTCTGGTTTAGTCCTGCGCCAGGCAAAGGTAAAGGCAAGCTCATCCACGGGATTGTTTTTGCCTGATGACCTGGGTGTACCTGGTGGGTGATGCAGGACAATGGAGAGGTCCGATGCGTACCACAGGGGGACTTGATTCTGGGTGAGAACATGCCGTGAATTATACTGTGCATTTGTAAATTGTTATTTTATTATTGTTAACTTCTAAATGGCAGTTGGACATGACACAGATGGTATAGAATAAAGGGGTGGATTATGTCCTGCTTCAGCTAGGATAGGGTTAATTTTCCCCAGCAGGGAAGGGGGAAGGGATCTCCAGCCGGGTTATTCATACCATGCTGATGTCATGTCCTGGCGCAGGAGTGCGGGAACTTTTTCCTTTGTGGCTTTGGTGACGGAGAGCATGTAAGCGAGCTGTCTGTAACCATTTGTGGTATCTCTCTGTATATCTTTTGTCTTGTTTACTTTTATTACTGTTCATCGCTGTTATCATTACTACTGTTGTTGTTCAGATTGCTTATTACACTGTTGTATTAAATTTCTTCTTATTTTAACCTGGGTTTGTGCCTCACTTCCAGCCTGACTGGCTGAGGGTGGGGGAGGGGCAACGGCAACGTGGTCTCTGATCCCGGCAGGGCTTAAACCAACACAAGTCCCCATCCCTGGATGTGTTTAAGGGTGGTTTAGATGAGATGTTGGGGGATATGTTGTAGGGAAGAACTTTGTAGAGTAGGGCTGGTGGTTGTAGTCGATGATCCCAAGGGTCTTTTCCAACCTGAATGATTCTGTGATTCTTCCATCCTGTTGATTTCTAACACAATCGGTATTATCTGTTTTAGTACACTCTATTCCTGTGTTGAGTGTTCATATTAAGCTACGGTTAAGGTGTTATGGGAAACAAATATATGGTATGCTTTTAAAACATACTAGAATTTCATGGCCAGTTATAGGTTGCTTTCACATTTGCCAGTTACAAGATGAGCAACTGTGTGATGACTATGTGTGCATGGTCTTCACATTTGTAAATATATAATATTTAGATAATATTGTAAATATATAAAATATAGAAGACCAGGTTCTGCTTCTGATTTGGACATATGATAGCACAGGGAAATAGGATGTTTTGGGAGCTTTTGTTTACTGAATGTTTCAAAGCAAGGCCAAGCAACAGATGTTAGGCAGGACCTGATTCTCTAATATTACTATTCATAGCTGTGCTGAATGTGCAAGGATGTATTTTTTAATCTGAGAAATTGACAGCCCTTTTTCTTCTTTCAACAAGATCATTTCTTACTGTTCATATCTTTCATTGTCCTGTATCTGTTCATGTGTTATGAGAGCCGTTTTCACTTGGAGTTACCAGCAGTTATAGATTCAACAGCCTGTGGGTATAAGGGAAACTTTTGTTCAGGTAATGTCCCACAGTTCTTCAAAATTCATGTCTGAAAGAGATAAGCTGTATGTGCTGGCCCTACATTATGCCTCAAACATCTCCTTTGTAATGGTAGGCTCTGTCAGATACAAATCTGTGTAAAGTATCAGTGACTGAAATAACCTTCCTCAGGAGTGTTAAAGCAGTGTGCACCTATCTAAAAATATCTTTTCTTTTGAGTCAGCAGAGGGGGAGATGAAGTTGCACTTCCTGTCAGTATTTTACATAGTGATACCTCTGCCATAGGCAGGGGGCTCCCAGGAACCACAGATAAGAGTTCAAATATGGATCCAGATATGGTTTTAGACTAGATGCTTTGCACTGGCAGCTAATAAACTACACCCCTCTACCCCCCCAC
>NW_020799143.1:3803359-3852760 GCF_003259725.1 Athene cunicularia | reverse complement strand
CACCCCCGCCCCCCATCATCCCCACCAATCTCTTAATCTTAGCCAGACCTTCAGTCCAGTGTTTTATTTACTCATTTCTGAAGTGATTTTTGGGATCCAGTTTCATTTTGACAGAGAGGCTTCCTCACCCCAAAGGTATGGCTCCTTTCTGGACAGAACATATGAAGTGGTGCCTTGAGTTAAGTCTGCCCCAGAGCTGAGAGAGCGCTTTGTATGTGAGCAATTAAAAATTTTTTCAAAAATAATTTGTGTTCCTCAGTAAACGACCATGGAGCAATATACAAATGCTCAGCTCTAGAAAATTATCTGCTGTCTTAGTGGTAGGGGAAGAGTGTGTCTGTCTACTCTGAATAGTATTTTCCAAAGCCTAGGGCATGTGTCTTCCAGAAGGGGAGTATGGCCTTTCAGCATCAAATAAGATAGAGAAGAGATATGTTTAGTGGTTGGCTATGTAGGTCTGAAGGATTTTACAGTGTGCATAATAACCATCTGGAGAGGTGAATATGTGGGCAAGCAGCAATAAGCAGAGACAAGTCATCCTCAGAAGGATCATACATGACTTGGTTAGCAGAGAGACCTTGCAGACCTTGTTAGCAGAGAGACCTTGTTGCTGCTTGCCACAATAGTGCCCTTGTAAAATGTCAATGAGAGAATCACTCTGCCCTCTGCAGTCATCCAGGCAGCTCTTAGCACCATGCTACCATTCCTGCACAACTGGAAGTCAAAAGAATTGGAGGGTGGTAAGGTGTGATTGATGGAGAGGTTGAACAGCCCTAAATCTGGGGCAATAAAGCACTTCTCTTAAGATGACTTGTTGGTCTTCTGGAGACTTGTTGGAATAATCCAGTTGTCAGCTAATCCGCAACCTCCACAAATGGAAAAGCCTGTGAGGGTCATTTGTTGAAATTTCACTAACAAGTCCTTCCAAACTAAAAATCTGCTGCCCATGTAGGTCATTTATTTACCAGCTGCCAGGACTACAGCCAGCTAGCTTTGGGAAGGAAGTTAAGTGGGGATTCTGGGGCTGAAACATTCCTGTTACAATTTAAGGAGAAACTTTTGCATTACAACTCCTTGCCCTGAGTTACTTTCACAAACTTTCACTTTGGGGATGCTTTAGATAAAATGTGCTTTTGCCTGCTGTATTTAATCCAAAAGCTCTATGGCAATGGTGAAAGGAGGGACAGATAATGAAGAGAAGGCAGGTTTCTTGCAGTGCTAGAAGATAAGATTTCTGTGTATTTGACTGTATTTTAAACTTAATGCAAACTGCTATTGAAAGCTTGTTTTGCACAACTCTGTTCTTCAGCTGAAAGATACTCATTTTGGCTTGCTGGATTTATACCCTCTTTGTTGACATATATGTTGGTGGAGTTTTGTTCACAGCATGTTGAAGGTCACAGACAGTAGAAGTCAACATTAATGACCTGCAGATGCTTAAAAGATGATCTGATTTCTCCTATGAGAGTTCAAGGTTCCACAGGAAGGCCAGCCCAAAGACGGAATCATTTTCTGCCCTGTTGAGAGCCAGGACTGAGGATGACTCTTCTCTCCATTATACTCTCCACTGAAGTTAATGAATCTTTTGTCTGTAATTGATGTTTTGCCTCAGCTGTGTATTTTAGATTAGTTTTTTCCCCATTGCTCTGTCTCTGTACCTATTTCAGTGAATTATAGAGCAAGAACTCATGGATCTATTCACAGGTTCCTCAAAAACAGCAGCTTACTTTCATAGAATATCAGAATCATAGAATCATTTCAGTTGGAAGAAAACTTTAAGATCACCAAATCCAATGATAAATGTCCCTAATCACCATTTCTATACATTTTTAAATACTTCCAGGGATGGTGACTCAACAACTACCCTGGGCAGCCTGTTCCAATGCTTGATAATCCTTCTAATGAAGATATTTTTCCTAATATCCAATCTAAACTTCCCCTGACACAGAATCACAGAATTATCTAAGTTGGAAAAGACCTTGAAGACCATCTAGTCCAACCATTAACCTAACACTGACAGTTCCCAACTACACCAGATCCCTCAGCGCTATGTCAACCCAACTCTTAAACACCTCTGGGGATGGGGACTCCACCACCTCCCTGGGCAGCCCATTCCAATGCCTAACAATCTGTTCTGTAAAGAAATGCTTCCTAATATCCAGTCTAAACCTTCCCTGGTGCAACTGGAGGCCATTCCCTCTTGTCCTGTCACTTATTACTTGCTTAAAGAGGCTCATCCTCAGCTCTCTGCAACGTCCTTTCAAGTAGCTGTAGAAGGCAATGAGGTCTTCCCTCAGCCTCCTCTTCTCCAGACTGAACAACCCCAGTTCCCTCAGCCACTCCCCATATGACCTGTGCTCCAGATCCTGCACCAGCTCTGTTGCCCTTCTCTGGACACACTCGAGTCATTCAATGTCCTTTTAGTAGTGAGTTGCCCAAAACTGAACACAGTCATCAAGGGGCGGCCTCACCAGTGCCGAGTCCAGGGGTAAGATCCCTTCCCTGTCCCTGCTGGCCATGCTATTGCTGACACAAGCCAGGATGCCATTGGCCTTCTTGGCCACCTGGGCACACTGCTGGCTTGTATTCAGCCGGCTGTCAGTCAACACCCCAGGTCCCTCTCTGACTGGCATCTCTCCAGCCACTCCTCCCCAAGCCTGTAGCACTGCTGGGGGTTGTTGTGGCCCAAGGGCAGCTCCCAGCACTTGATCTTATTGAAACTCCTCCAGTTGGCCTCAGCCTATTGCTCCAGCCTGTCCAGGTCTCTCTGCAGAGCCTCCCTACCCTCGAGCAGATCAACACTCCCACCCAACTTGGTGTCACCTGCAAACTGACTGAGGGTGCAGTCGATCCCCTCATCTAGATCATCAATAAAGATGTTATACGGTAGTGTCCCCAAAACCCAGCCCTAAGGGACACCACTCATGACCGGCCACCAACTGGATTTAACTCTGTTCACCATAAATCTTTTGGCCTGGCCATCCAGCCAATTTTTTTCCCAGCAAAGTCTGTGCACATCCAAGCCATGAGCAGCCAGTTTTGTCAGGAGAATGCTGTGGGAAACAATGCCAAAGGCCTTACTAAAGTCAAGGTAAACAACATCCACAGCCTTTCCCTCATCCAATAAGTAGGTCGCCTGTCATAAAAGGAGATCAGGTTTGTCAGGTGGGACCTGCCTTTCATAAACCCATGCTGACTGGGCCTGATCCCCTGGTTGTCCATTATATGACTTGTAATGGCACTCGAGATGACCTGCTCCATGACCTTCCCTGGCACCGACGTCAGACTGACAGGTCTATAGTTTCCTGGATCCTCCTTTCTGCCTCTCTTGTAGATGGGTGTCACATTTGCCACCCTCCAGTCCAGTGGGACCTCCCCAGTCAGCCACGACTTCAGGTAAATCATGGACAGCAGCTTGGCGAGCACATCTGCCAACTCTTTCAGTACCCTTGTGTGTAACCCATCTGGTCCCACAGACCTGTGTGTATCCAAGTGTTGTAGCAGGTCTCTGACCATCTCCTCTTTAATTGTGATGACCTTGTTCTGCTTCCCCTCCCCATCTCCCAGCTCATGACGCTGGGTGTCCAGGGAGCAGCCAGTTCCATTGCTAAAGACTGAGGCAAAGTATGCAAAGTTGAGCGCCTCAGCCTTTTCCTCATCCTTAGTTACCATGTTTCCCTCTGTATCCAGTAAAGGAGGAAGATTTTCCCTAATCCTTCATTTGTTATTAACAAATTTCTAGAAACATTTTTTGTTATCCGTAACAGCTGTAGCCAGGTTGAGCTCTAGCTGTGCTTTGGTCTCCTAATGTTCTCCCTGCATAGCTTCACTACATCTTTATAGTCTTCATGAGAGACCTGCCCCCTCTTCCAAAGGCAATAGATTCTCCTTTTGTTCTCGAGATCCAGCCAAAGGTCCCTGTATAGCCAGACCGGTCTCCTGCCCCACCTGCTTGTTTTTGGCACTTGGGAACAGCCTGCTCCTGTGCCCTAAGACTTCTCTCCTGAAGTATGTCCAGCCTTCCTGGACTCCCATATCCTTCAAGACAGCCTCCCACTGGATTTTGTCAATCAGCCTTTTGAGCAGGTCATAATTTGCCCTCTGGATGTCTAAGGTGGCAATTTTACTAACCCCTCTGTCTCTCCAAGGATGAAAAACTCAATCATCTCGTGATCACTTCACCCTAGATGGCCTCCAGTCTTTACCTCTCCCACAAGCTCTTCCCTGTTCACAAGCAGCAGGTCCAGGAGAGCACCTTCCCTGGTCGGCTCACTCACCAGCTGTGTGAGGAAGTTATCCTCCACACATTCCAGGAACATCCTAGATTGTTCCCTCTCTGCTGTGCTGTCTGTGATCCCAGCAGATATCTGGGAGGTTAAAGTCCCCCAGCAGATATCTGGGAGGTTAAAGTCCCCCACAAGAACAATGGCAAGTGACTGAGATTTCTCCCAGCTGTTTACATAAGGCTTCCTACACCTCACTGCTCTTGTTGGGAGGTCTATAGCATACTCCCACAGCAAGATCTGCTTTATTGGTCCTTAACCTAATCCAAACACTCTCAATCCCATTATCACTATACTTGATTTCCGAGCTGTCATAGCATGACACAACTTGAGGCCATTTCCTCTTGTTCTGTCACTTGCTACATGGGAAAAGAGATTGACACCCACCTTGATACATCCTCCTTTCAGGTAGTTGTAGCAAGTGATACAATCTCCCCTGAGCCTTCTTTTCTCCAGACTAAACAACTCCAGTTACCTCAGCTATTACTCATAAGACTTGTTCTCCATATCCTTCACCAGCTTTGTTGTTCATCTCTGGACACACTTGAGCAGGTCTTTGCAATTCTGACTGCATTATTAATTTCTAAAAGTGCAGAGGGCCTGAGCTTTTTCCTGTTGTTGTGGCATTCATAAAGTGTTTTTCCCATTAAAGTTTGCTGACACTGAATAATAGGCTTGCCTAGCCTTTTTAGAGGAACAGATTGGTGTCTGGCAGCTCTATTTTGCCATCTCTTTTTCACAAATCTTTTAGAACTGAGAGTGACTGAGAGCTTACCCTGCAGTCAAATTTAGATGAAGTTGGACAATGTGGTTTTAAAAGCTGGTACAAAGCAGGGACTGAATATATCTAAAAGCTAAGGCGTATCTATAGTCCTGTGCTGTTGTATGAAAGCAAATGTGTATGGTAATTTTCATTGTCCAGCACAGAAATATTTTGGCAGATCTTTGTCCTTCTAAGCCAACATCAAATTGGGTCCTCTTATTTTCTAAGATTCTGTTTGGGAAAGAAACTGATATTTCCTAATGTTGAAATGGGTATTCAAACCACACCTTTGAACTTTTCAGATATGTATTATTAGCTGGAATAAGACACTACTCCATAAATAGCTCAAGATCAAATGCATGAAGAAATGCACAGCCAATGTCTTCTTTTCCCAAAAAGGGAAAGGAGTATCTTCACTGAGCAGCAAATGAACCCTAACTGTTGCATGGTCTCTAACTGGGCCTCAGTCTACAGCAGTAGCAGTGCCTGTAAAGTACTTGATGTCCTTTGCTTTGCTATTAATTTCCCCTGACACTAAGCAAAATTTTAAAAAGGGCCATCTGTGATGGATAGTTCCATCCTGAGCAGTTCCACTCAGTGATCTAACAGCCAATGGACATTCCACCTTTGTGTACATTGGATCACGACGCATGAAGGTGATTCTTGGAATCATGCAATATAAGCACCCAATATATTAATTTCTAGAGGTATAGATTCTTTCTGCTCCATTGACTATTCTGTGAAGTTAGCTGTTAAAAGTACACTTGCAGGGCAGGTCACCTTGTGTCAGAAGAGAGAGTTCTCTTTGGCCATTTGTAAAATTTAAGGTTGTTGGAGAGACTTTGACAGTCACTAGGCACGATCAAATAAAATACAACTGCAAAAATGTTGGGTTATTTCCTGTGGTAAAGTAGCTTATCACCATTACTTTTGATTCATATTAATTGAGTATCGTGTCTCACATACAATAATGTTGAAATTATTGGAAGCTTTGTGAAACTTTGGTTTATCTATTTACAACCATCTGCTGACAATGTTTGGAGTCCTTATTACTCAGTATGAAATGTGGTAACATTGACATGCAGTAAAGAACTGCTTGATGAACTATCAGATGACAAGAAATTGCAGTGCAAATAATTGTACAGTTTGCCTAATATAGAAACTAATGTACTGAGACTCCTGTCAGTCAGAATTCCACTGGACATGATGATCTGCAAGTATTTTGTAAGAGACAATCCAGTTCAGATGTGTTTATGTTAGATATGACAACCATGAAGGGAAGTAGGAGTGCTTGTGAGGTCATGACAGAAGTCTGTCTCAGAACCAGCTTTGCTCCCTCCTCCCTTTGTTCCTTATTATTCCCACTGCATCTTGATTTTCTCTCCATGTGCACAAATCCTTCAAGGTTCATGGACTACAGTGAGGAGGGAGGTTGTGGGAAGAAAAATGGCTGAGAAAAAACAACTTGCAATAACTTGTTGTCTCAGTAATTATTAAAATGCATTAAAGTTTGTACAGGGAGCTGGTACGCAAGAATAAAGAGACTTGTAATAGCATATAGCTCACATCTTAATTAAAAAAAAACCCAGGAGGACGGAAGGGGTCAGTTAGTGAACTGCAGGCAATGCAAATTTGGATTATGATATTATTTGTTAATTATCAGCATTTTGCTAGCATTTCTCTAATCAAGCATTTTTTAATTCAAGTCTAGTAGATGGTACATCTTCTAGTTCACAGTAAGAGACTGGCCATTATCTTGAGCAACCAGGTCTGAAGGTATTTGGAGCTAATATATATGACTGGATTTTGATTTTCATGTGGGAAGTTTATGGGCCTCAGGCAAGGCAGCACCAGCACTACCGGAGAGATCATGCTGGGTTCCTAAAAAGGGATCTGTGGGTAAAAGTGAGGTCAAAGTGAGGTCAGAATTGTAGGGAGAGGTAATACTGTCTTTTGAACAAATGCTTGTACCAGCTGAGGCCACCACAGCTGAGACACCCTTTCTGAAACACTGTGGAGAGATTATTTGTCTCAGATTTGAGATTATCTGTCTGCAAAAGAGTTCACACAGCATGAAGAGGGTCAGGAGGGGGGTGAGAAACCAAACAAACTAAGCAGTGTCATCTGCTTGGATCAGTGCATCTAATAGAAGATAATATCACTTTCTTTATATCCTTAATCACCACACCAGCACTGTTACCACCATAATATAGAATTTAGGGTAGACATATTCAAAACCAGTTGACTCCCATTTTTATAAGTGTCTCAGTAGTACCACTATTCAGGCACTCCTCTGTTGTTTTATAATTTTATTCAGTACAACTGACAGGCAAATGCAAGTGATTCATGACCCTGGAATCTTAAAAACAGAAGTTTTAGATGCTTTGACTTTTTTTTAGCTTCCGTCACATCGTTGGGGTGCTTCATTTTCTGGTAATTTAGATTTTTACATTGGCTAAGTAGCTGCACATAAGCATGCATGTTGATTTGGTTACTCTGTAAGTTCACTCTTCATCTGGCTCTGTACAGTTTTGGGAGAGCTGATGTGCTAAGACCTAACTGCAGGCCACAGTGTTACCTGCTTGTAGATTTCTCTCAGTCCTCAGAAAACACTTGAGTTCAGAGCTCCTTGAAGTGGAGCTCCATCAGTGAGAGAAGTGAGCAGTGCCCTGCCACCGGCCCGCTGTGGGAACCCCACAGGACTTCGCACGCCCAGCTGCCCACACTGTGCCACCTACAGCACTCACCAGGAGCGCATCGCGTCACCGGAGCTGCAAGCTGCTCCTGCAGCAGCACCAGATGCACATTGCAGAAGCAGCACCGTTTTCCAACACAGGAGAGCTTCACTTCTGGTGAGCAGCATCTCATGAATGGGTCCTATGTTGAATATGTAATAATTCAAAGGTCATTTGGGGCAGGGACAAAAAAATCCTTCCAAAGGTTAATTTCTCAGCACTTCTACTACTAGGGCAGATAGAGGACAGCTAGGAAGGGACTAATGCACATGCATACTTCGGTCTTCTGCTGTTTGTTCCCCGCGATCATCCCTCTCACGGTTTCCAAGCCTGTCAGCTTTCCCACAGCAGTAAGGAGGTAAGGTGTGCCCTTACTTCCCTGCAGGTCCTTCCCACTAGCCATGGCTAGGTAATGGTTTAGCCAGTAGATGGCATCAGCAGCACAGACAGGCTCCACACAACCTGGCACTACCTCCTCAGTCTCTGTTCTGCTGAGAACTTAAAGCCCCGTGTGGGTTGGCCGGGTTAACTCCAGACTCCACTCAGGTTGGGCCGCCTTCACACCCTGTGGACAGGTTTCTGACAGCTCCTTTGTCTGTACGATGCAGAGAGGGCGTTTTCTGACCCCAGCGAGGGGTTGTGCCGCGTTCAACCTAACCCCTGGTGGCACATCAGGATCACTCCAGGCGTTCTGTGGTGGTCAAGCATCTGAAAGCACCAGCATGCAAATTCGACAGGGCTGTGGGCAACTATGCCATGGACTTGAGGAATAACTAAACGAAAATTAAGAAGGCTGGGGAGTTATCCACCACAGTGTACATCTGATACGGTCTTTCATGGTCCACGTAGCACTCCCAAGGCTGGTCTAATCTCAGAATGAGGTCTGGTACTGTTAGATCATACTAGTTCCGGCTGTCCCACTCATGCCATGAGAAAAGCTACCTGACTGCACAGTTTTGTCTTTCCCCAGAAGTCTACTTATTCCATGGTGGACATCAAGGCTCCTGCTGCTCACATTGTCAGAACCAGCATTAACTGCAAAATCAATGTTGGTTTGCTAATCTTTAACTTTCAGTGGGTTTTGATGTACTCAAACAAACAAATCAATCCATAAATATCCAAATCTTTCTTACCCACTTCTTTTAAATTTCTTTTTAATAAATAATCCCTATCTCCTGATCATGTGGGTTGTTGCTGAGCTTTTAGTGTTTTCTTGTGTACCTGGAATCTTGCACCACACTCCAGTTTCTCACTGCATTATGTACTGTTCACATAAAGAGTAAAACTCTCTGCACAAATGGGTTTGCAGCATGTACTTAAGAAGCAGTATGTGGAAAAAAGAGCATGGGGAAGCACTGATGCTCTTATGCTGCCAGCACCTACTGGAGAATATAGGGGTTTATGAACATGACTGACCATGACAACTATTTTTAAGAGCATGCACATTTTTGCGCCAAAATAGTCTAAGTACTACATTAATGGCTTTTCATGCACCACTGTAAAGAGCAAGTGTAGAAACTGGTGCTCTGTATTGTTTTCTACAAGAACCTGCCTCAGTGTTCCCTAGAGGGACACAGGCACAAGCCAGTCATGTCAGGTACTTAATGCAGGCATTATTTATATATAGAAGAGAAATATTAGTTCAGACTACAAGCATAGTGACCAATAGAAGGAAAGTACAGATATCTTCCTGCGTGCTCCTCCACAATGGATTTTGTCCCACATTAGTAAAATTGCATTAGGAACAAATTTGATCCATGATTTGTACAATAGGTGGTGTGTGGAAAAAAAGGAGATACTTTAATGTACCCTAGAAAAAGACTAAACCAAGTTCTTTGTGAAGTAGGTTGTGCTTTGGCAAATGACTGTGATCTGAGTTAATTAAATCAATAAAATAGAACTTTCTGAATGTATGGAGGCTGCCTAGACTAAAGAACTTTGCAATAGCACTGAGTGCACTGTTGCACTTATGTATAAATTTTGGGTCCTTTTGTGTTTGATTTATGATTTGAGACTTTTGGGTGTATTCCATGTTTAAAGTTGCACACTTACAAGGCCAAGAAACTTCTTAAAGTGAAACCTGAAATTCTTACTTGCTGTCAATCTACCAAAGTAAGTTAGAGTGATGCAAGATCTATATTATAACAGAGCATTAAATTTACCTTGGGGGGTGGTTTTGGGGCATGCATGCCAGAATAAATAAGTGCATCATGTTCTCCACCCCAGAATGAGTAGTTGACCCAGCTGACTTCCCTGTCATTTGGCTTGCTTTCCCAGTGAGGGAGCTCTTGGTCTCTCCTCCCAGTTTTAATCACTGTCCTAAAAACAGAGGTTGGTTGGCCAAAAATAGGGACCAAAGCATATACGAGGAATGACTGGGAAGCCAGTGGCTGAGAAGCTTTGTTTCAAGCAGGTGGCTGAATGACAGTGAAATTGGTGGTAAGCTAAGGAACAGTAGCCCAGAGACAGATTCAAGATGGAGACGATAACCTGGAGTGTTGTGGGTAACCTAGATGTGCATCTACACAACCCCTAGCCACATTCACATTGTGCTCAGTTCAGACAACCCTGTTTTTCTAAGCTTATTTTATAAGACAAGCCAGACAGTCCCCAACTGAGTTTTTCTTGGAATTATGATGTTGCCACTTCCTTAAATAGGATTTTCTTTTTTTTTTAATTTGTGAGTTTTCTTTTGATTACAAAGTAAACAAGTTAAACTAACACCCACAATTAAATCAGCAGCATTTGGGACCACAAGTCTAGTGGTTTTAGGTTCCAGGAAGAGCACATTGTTATAGCTTTTTATTGTCATTTTTTCCCCTCCAGAAGTATGTTAGGCTTCATGCCAGCCAATTTTCACTGTGGTTTTTCTGTGTCCAGGAGACTTTCAGAGGCCTGAGGACCTAAGCCAGCTTATAGATTTCTTCTTTTTGGTTATTAACTCACACCTTGTTACATTCAAAGTCCCCTTTCATTGTCAGTCTTACTTCAAGATCTTAGAGCCCCCCCAAATCACCAAATACCTTAAAATGAACAGCACTGTTTATCATTTTTCTCTCCACTTCCAGAGCTTTTGGGTTGCAGCTCTTCTGTGTCTTTCACCCTTCCTACACAGCTTGGAAGTCTAGAAACTTGCTTTAATTCTTCTTCATGAAAATTGAGCTTCTCATCTACATACATACCTTCAGAACCTGTAGAGAACATGATGAAATTCCCAGTAACATTACAGGCATTGGTAATATTGCTTGCCCGATGCTTTGAAAGTCACAAGTATTCACTCAGTTGTCTGAAAGTCCCTTAGCATGACGGTCAACTGAGATTCATAGGAATGACCTCATTGAAAATTACTTCTGCAAGGAATATGAAGATCATATTCATGTTTTTTCATATTCATTCACACTGTTAAAGTGTTCCATAGGGCAAATGACATCAGAAGTTATATTTCACCATGGAAATAAATTTCAGATTCTTACTCAAGTGACAATTCCCTTGTTTTGCCACTTGCAATTTATAGATTTGCTTTAGTTACATGTCCACCTCCATGTCATTGTTTGACATTAGAGAATTACAATTTCATATTACTTCTCCTAAACCACATTGTATCTAAGTTGATTTGTGATAGTATCACTGTAGGCTTCTTGCACAGCAAGCCTTGTGTCACAAGAGGTTTTTGTGTGCGACTGAAACTCCTTCAGTGTGGGGCATCAGTGCAACATCATGTCAGGTTCATTCAACTGCTATTCAAGACGAGCACAGAACAGGTCACCGTGCATGGTATTACCTCTCAGTATTACTCATAAAACCACACTGAAATCAAGGGCAGACTCTCAGTTGTCATATGACTGAGACTGCTGCAATGCTGGAGAAAAGTGGGTGTTACCTGTCTTATTATTATACCTTTGCAGATGGCCCAGAAATGAAACAACCTATCCAGTGAATGAGAGACTGGGGCTAATCAAATTAAAAACTGTTTCTAGCCCTTTAATTTTAACCATTATATGGAGTGATAAATAATCTTTGTATCCAGGAAAACACTGAACACTTAGGGAAATGAAACACTGAGAAATACAGCATCTGACATTACCTAAGAGTGTTTCTCATCTCACTGTGCCATTAATCTACAGCATTTAATGACCAGCTTGACACTGTTATAAAAATTCATCTCTAGTTGCTATGCATTTTTAAAGAAACACATCCATTTGGGCAGTAGTGTATTTGTGTTGCCTTTAAACAGTGGGTCTATAAAAGGCCAAGTGGCAGGGTTTTGTTTTGGTGGTTTTTTTAATAAACTTATTAACTCTTTTGCTACTAATCTGATTTTGCATAAAATTGTTCCCCTGTGAAATAACTCTCCTCTCCTGCTTAAGTTTCTCAGTAACGAAAGCATACCCACTTTAAGAAAACCTCTTTAATGTGTGTGAAGGCGAGTGATTTTATGATGTGGTGGCTTGACAGGGTAAATACTCATTTGTCTCCAATATGATGATCTGTAATTCATAATGATTGTCCTGTCTACACTAGGATTTTGATAAGTGGAAGTGTGTTTCATAACAAAGACACACACATTTGACAAAAGCATAAAAGCCTCTCTGAAGAAGCTGCTGTGCAGCAGGGTATACTAGGGGTGGGGGGTGGAGGGGTAAATTGGGTTCATGATGAAAAAGATATGTCAGGTGAGGGTTGTGGGCAATTTGATCTGTACAGCTTGTTCATTTATGCTATATACACTTATCCCTGGGCATAATCAATCATAGAAAAAACCTTGCCTCCATAACCTCATCCTAAACATCTGGGTGCCTTTTCAAGCAAGCAGCTCTTCCCTCAGGTTTTGCTCTACCTCAGAAAGATTTTAACTGGTCATGCAATTCTTTGTTGCTTGACACAGCACTCTTGCTCTTCTCCAACCACCAAAGCTCCCCAACCCAAAAATCTATATATCCCACTGCCTAACATCTGAAGGACTAAGGAAAAGGAGCCTCAAAAACATGTGTATTACTGCATGAGCTACTGATGGCTGATCAAAAATTTTGAAAAACTGTGAATAAATTAGAAGACAGTCATATTTTGTGTCTGTAAAGTGGCCAGCGAGTTTGAGTTAATCAGGATGGAAGATGCCCTGGGTGTAGTTGTAATATGCAAAATGAATTAATTGAATTAATCCCAAAAATACAGGGGTAGAGGAGGGTGAGAGTATTTCAAGTAAGGCTGAAAAGGAATTGCTTAAAATTTGAAATATTTTATACTGAAATAACAGTTTATACCCCTTTTGACATCAGGTCAGACTTTCTGCCCAGCTACTTGATATGAAATTTCAGAATGAGTAAATTAGAAAGAATTCTAAGAATTGTTTTATCTAACATAATAAGTACTCGGGCTTTTGCATAACTGGATTTTATACTATTTTGCTGCATGGGTGGAATACAGATTATAATTTTCTGAGTGTTACTTTATACTTCCCACATATAAATTTCCATGAATTATGTGAATATTCTCAGGAAACTGTGCCTACTCCACACTTAGCATTTTGCCCTTTGAGAGCAGCAGAGTCTGCCAGACTAGATTACTTCAGACAATGAACCATTGTGACTGACCATGTTTTCAGGTGGAGTTTTCTGACCTGACAAGAACAATTAGTTTGATATTTGGAACTTGAAAACATGGATTCTGTAAAACACTGCAAAGTAAGGGCAGCCATGAGTTATAGTACTGAAAAAGTGGTATTACATCTGGCATCCAATGATCAGTTTCACGGTAGTGATTCCCAGTGTTGTTTCCTTGCTGTGTAAATGAATACCTACACATCAACAATGTGGTAGTCTATTGTTCCAGGTTGAAATACAGCTCAGAAGAGATATTTTTGTTATTATAAAGGCTGGAAATGTAAATCAGCATCACCTCACTTGCAGGTGTTGTGACAAATTGGGAATGCACTGCCCTGAAGAGGTCACAGACTAGGCACAGGCTGGGACACAATAGCTCACTGAAGACACGCTGCACACAAGAAACAGTAGACTGTACTGAACTCCAAAATTGTTTGTCATGAAATACAATGATCTGAAGTCACATGAGTTTCTTTCTGTCCTTCAGACTGAGAATACCATTTTAGTATAGTTAGTACAGATCACCTGAATTTAACCCAAAATAAGAGACATTCCTGGCAGTGACAGTGGGAATTTAAGATTCCAGAAGACAAAAAAAAAAAAAACAATCAAACAAACAACCTGAAAAGCTTCTTAAAGTCTTTAACTTTTTTTTTTTTTTACTTGCTATCAAAGTATATAAGAGTAATTCTTACTTAATTTTATTTTGAATAGTTTTGAAAATTTAATTGCTAGCCTATTTATGATAATAAAGATCCAACCAAAAATACAGGAGCATGTGGTAGTTTCTCTCTCTTAATTTCTTTTTGAGCTTCCACTAAACTACTTCTTTCCTATCTTTGGAGAAAATATCTGTGAATTATAATGACATCTCTTGGCAAGTGCTGTCTTTAGAATCATGTATCTGTCAAAATATGTGATGAAGTCAGATGGCCTCAGGGGAGGAAAATGTCATTCGTCTGTCATCATGACAAGTGATATACCTCTGAGATAGTCTAACATATTAAAGTTTATCACAAGAAGCAAGAAACTTAAATGATTGAACTTCCGCACTTCTCAGTCTATCAGCTGTGTCCTTCTTCCCTTTCTTCCATGCTCTGCAGTTCTCCAAGACAGTTTTACTTGTTCTGTCAATGTGACATTTCCACCTGAGATCCAGACAGACAGCAAGACATCTCGCTATTTCATTGTGGACACTGATGCTGATAGTATTTTAAAAAGGACAATGATTAGAGTCAGGCAGGATACCTCTGTCACACACCATATGCCATGTCACCCCCCAGGTACTGATCTAAGAGCTGATCATGTCTGGAGAAAGGAATCAAGTGAGGCCTCTCTGGAAGTCACTCCTACTGCGGCTCTTGGATTCAACAGCTTTGTAGCAGGAATGCTAAAAAATCTGCTGTGAGGTTGTTGCTAGTATAAAATCAGAGTGTTGGTCCAGTGTTGCTTGTTTGCTTGCTGAGATTCACTATGATCCCAAGTAAAAGTTGATTTAAATTGTTGTGCACAGTGTTCAAAAACATCTGTGTATGTGAGAATATCTGGGGTTTTCAGTAATGAAAAACAGAAAGATTTGAAAATTGTGGCTTGAAGGATGGTGACTGAATGCAGCTTGGAACAGGACTACCTCCAATACTACCTCAGGGTATCCTTGCCTTTGACCAAGTCTTGAAAACCTCCCTGGTGTGTTCATCCAGGTCTGCATTATCCTCCACACCTTCCAACAGGTTTTCCTTTTGTCTGGCCTGACTCTGAAGGCTCAATCCATGGCCACTGTCCCTAAATATACCACCTACAACTGCTGGCAAGGGTTATTTGTAATTCCCTTCAAATATGTGTGAGCTGCTACTATAATAGAGCATGTCAGCCTTGTCATTGCCTGACCAAACAAGTCCAGCTCCCTCACCCTCTTTTCTGTGTCATAGTCCAGGCCACCCGTCTACCTTGTTAACATTAAACTCTTCAGGACTGAGATCTCTGAAACAGAACTACAAGACTAGGCAGTTTTGAAAATTTTATCCATAGCTGGATGCTCTCAGTAAATGTTTTGTGTACGTTGGTTAGTTTTATTTTCCCAAGTAGAAGGTAGAAAAGGAGGTGCTAAGTCTGAGATGCTGATACAGAAAATGGATATTTTTGCTATGCAGGGACAAGAGATGATTGCATGAATAGTGGTAAGGAAGAGGTGTGCTCCTTAGTGTGTGTATGCTGTGCTAACAGTTAAGCTAGGTAGAAATGTTGATTTTGCTTGAAACTCCTCACTGTCCACCAGTGTTTCCCAGTGGGGCTGTATCTCAAGTGTGGGTATTAACATACTCAAGGCCTGTGATACATCCTAACTCTTAATAGCCTGGCAGGGGCACTGAATCAGGCTTCCCCAGGCAGGAATGCCTTGAGGTGCAGAGCACATGCAAGGGTGGGAGGAGGCTCTGTGAAGGGCTTGCTGCAGCCTGCTGAGTCCCACAGGGTGTCATTCCAGCTGTAGGAAATTTACTGCAAACATAGTCTATGGAAAAAGTAATGGGTGTTTGCAAAGTCTAAGAGGTGGCCTGGGGCACTGAATGGTACCCAAAACTGTCTTCACTCTACACCCTCCACCCCCTCAAACTGGGACTTATTTCAATATTACCATTGTCCTTTTAAATTGTAAAATGCTTACTTTTAACAGATTAGTAAAATTATGTACAAAGTGACAGAGTGAAGCTCTGGAAAGAGAATTATGGAGTGATCCCTGTAAAACTCAAAGACATTTTACAGATCTGAAGATGTATATGTTTAGAGTTGCACTAGCTTTCATGTTCAGAGGTAAAAAACCTCTGTATTCCTGCATAAATCTTCTGTAAGGACTGTGCAAAGATTTTCAGGCATGACTGCTGAAAGCAGTGTCCCAGCTGCTGGGTGTCCACTTGATAGTTTGAAAGGAAAGGTATTTCTGAACCCATCACTATCTAACCCAGTACCATATCCACCCAAAACTAGGTATAAGATACCCCTGCCTGAGCACCCCAAATCATCCTGATTGCAAATGCCGTCTACAAACACTGGGAAACTTGCATGCAAGAGCTCCTCACTTTTCAGTTTATGGAGTAATCCTGCAAGCCTACCAGGATATCCAAGGCTGATGGCTTGAAGAGGGCGGCATGGCTTCCTTTGCATAGAGGCAGACCATGCACATGCCTCTGCTGGTGAGATGACCTCAGCCATAGAGACCTGGGCTTGCTTCAGGTCTGCAACTTGGGACCATCACCTTTCTAACAGGGCAACAAGCATCTTGGAACAGGGTGCTTACCCTTCTGCTCAGCCAGCACAGAGAGGCAGTTTATAGCTAGCTCTTATGTGTCTGTGCTATTTCACAACACAGAGTCCCTCCAGTTGCCTTTAGAGCACTGTTCTGTGCAGTAGAAAAGCAATTTATGCAGAAGCAATTAAAATGTACCCAGAATACTTGGAGGAGATGGTTTGGTATTTTATCCAAATGACTGGTTAAGTGCCTGTTTTCCAGAATTGGTTTTTAATTGAAACAAGCAGGGCAAGAGAAAAGGACAGAAAAGGGAAGCTAGCAGGTTGCCTTGCTTTTAGAATGTCCTGTTTTGCCAAGCAGAACTGCCCCACACAGATTGCTTGCTGCTGCCAGGTGGCATTGCTCTTGATATTGCTGTGTTGACATGTTGTGACTTGGCAAGGTCATTCTTGATGCTTTTTTTTTTTCCCCTAGTGTATCCATTTCTCCATCTCCCCTTTAGTCAGAGATCCTGGTATTTTTCAGACACTCAACCCATTATCTTCTTTTCCACAGCAAGCTTACAATTTCACTGACTGACTTTTCTAGGAAATACTGAAGCTGTTAAGGGCAGCATAAACTACCCCCACCCACACCCTCAGGTCAATTAGCAGAGGATAGTGAAGATGCATCTTTTCTTGGCAGTCAATAGAGGAAAATCTCTCTTGTGAAAGGACTTTTGATTCTAAACTGTTTTGGACCTGTCCTTCTGAACAGCAAACTTCAGCTACAGCGGATATCTGGTTTCAGATGTTGCAATATGCTAAAGATTACCAAAAATAAATTTGCTGGAGAAAAATGTTTTACAGCAATAATTAAGCCTGGTATTCTTCTTGAATTTCTCAGTCAAAAAGCCTATCATCGCAAATAGCTGGTGTAATTGCCAGTTTATAGTACTGACATGGCCCAGAGCAAATTCAGTGATGGCACTGAGCATTCAGAGCCTTTTCAGCAAGATAAGACCTTCTGATTTCATTTCCTCCAACACCCCACAATAAATTCCTTCTCTTAACTGATGTTTTGGACATCAGTTGAATGCCAGTAAAAGATTTTATATTGAACCACAGCCCAGATAAGTATGGACTGCATCTGAATAGTCAAATTATGTCTATTTGTCAAATGAAAAGGCTTGAAATGCTTACATCTCTGCATACTTAGTAACAATGCATGTGAAATAATTTCTGTTAGATAGACTGACATTCATACTTTCCAAAGGAGTCAGTAATTAGAACTTAGTGATATTTCCAATGTGCCCGTTAATGATGGCTGCCATCCAAACATGTCACTTCTGGACATTGACAGATTCATTTACTAGTAGCACAAATACTGGCTTTTGAGTTGTGTGTGTTCATGTGGATCCCTCTTCTCTCTCTCCTTTCCCCAGAGTGGCTTGTAATAACTAAACACTCAAATCCTCACTGAATGAATAAAACCAGGAATTTAGTCCCTTGGGTGCAGTATTCAAAGCACATAGGCTTGCTTGCTGCAATACTTTGTAGGATATCTCAGATGATACCCCCTTCATCCACTTTTTCATGTCAGGTATAGTCTGCAGCTGGGGTGATGCTGTTTCCTATTTCACTTTTCCTATCCTGAAAATGACCCAGGGACACCTCTGCCTCTGGCTCTCAGCTCTACAAGTGACTGAGACTTTTTACTTTTGCACACAGATGGACCTCTAGGAAAAAATAGGAAATGGCCGGAAGTGAGGTGATCCCCCTGTCCCTTGGCATCTTTACATCACAGCTGAGTATCTTCAGCAGACAAGGGCCTGACTTTGGCTGTGCCTAAGGGTAAAGTCAGTGATGCTGATGGCCTTTGTATGCAACAAACCAGCCAGTTAATTGTACAGGTCCCTTCATACCTTAGTTTCTGAACTGGTGGTGTTCCCAGTTTGAAACTCAAAGGCTTGTGTAGGGATTTAGGCTTCCTTATCATACATCTGCAATTCTCCCTCCTAGGAGGATCAAAGCAAATTTTTAAAATAAAAGCAATTTTTTTCAAGTCTAAGCGGTGGAAAATCTCTAACAAAGTGATTGTTTAGAGAAATAACAGTGTAAAAATATGTTCACTGTAGTAAAATATTCTCTTGCTTCTCTCAAAATTGCTGAGAATTGCATGGTCTTCCAAGCACACAGCACTAGGAAAATATCAATGAGCAAAGTCAGCTGTGTGTTACAAATGAAGCAGTAAATAAGAGCACATATTCTGCACTCCCTGGCCCTCCACCTTCCATGATTTTCACTGTCTGTGGTTTCAGTCATCAGCCTTAAATTTAACGTTACTTCTGTCAGAGCCAAACTCAACTGGTAAAGAAAGCCAAAACAGAGTAAGCTGTGAAAGGGACAAAATTTTCAAAGGCAGCTCCAGTGTATAATGATTCTGAGCTGGAAATACAAAGAGGATCAGAGTATTTGCTTGTGGACCGCCTTTAGCTTCATCATTTAGGGCTCACGTACTTAATCTTATGGATTGTCAAAGTAACGGACTGTGTGAGAGCATTGTTCAAAACTTTTGAAACATGGTTGGGTGCCTCCCTTATTCTGTTTCAATCCTTTGAATATTTCAGTGCATATTTTTCTGAAAGGAAAAGTGACATCATCATTACCAGTTTAATAAAATTGAATCAAGACTGGAAAATTCTACTTGCTCGCCTACAGGTATAGACCTGATTTCTTGCATACCAGCTGGATATTTACTAACCACAGGAGTTCTTCTGAAGATGGCACTGTCTTCACAAAGCTTTAGAGTCTTCTGAGGTACAATCTAAATACTTTTTTCACAATTTGGCAATAATAAGCTTCTCCTAGGGGCTTCAGCATATCTGTGTGTTTAGTATCCAATCATTACCTGTGTTCCAAGAGAATTCTCATGGCCTTGTTTGGTGTCTCAGGCAGTCCATGGAGGAAATACTTTTCTCCCCTTCTTCATCAGACAATGCATTTTTTATTTTTAATTTTTTTTTTTTTTTTTTTTAAAAGAGAGTTTCTAGTATGCTGTAGCAATCTAGAGAATCACTGTGGTTTGAAAGCAGAATAAGGTTGAAGAGTGGATGTTTGCACTCAGTTTCTCTTTCTCCTACTGTTTTCTAGGCCCTGAGCCATACAGAGTTCCCAAGCTGAGTTTCAGCAGGAACACCTTCTGTATGCAGCACCAGTGTTGTGGTAAAGTCCCAGGCTGTGCGAGTGCTGTAGTGCTAGGATTCAACTCTTCATGTGGCCCCTGGTGAAGCTGTTCTGCAGCTACCAGGCCTCAAAGGTGAGAATTAAGTCCTGCTTCCCCTTCAGACATAGAAAGAATGATCTGGATTTTCAAATTTCCTAGTGAAATTTTAAATGTCCCTCTGGCAGTATCATAAAGCAAGCTGCCAGGTGAGCACTCTGGGGAAGATGGTCTCATGTGCAGCAGTGTGAAGGATCACCCCCCAAGACATTCTCAATTGGTGATGGTGTGTTCTGCAAGTCATCACAGGTCGGACAGGCTTTTAGAAGTGCCTCTGCTCTGTATTCCATGTCTTGCTCTGAGAACAGCATTTACTGTGCTACCCACAACAACCTAGAAATTACTTCTGACCTCTTAAGAAATTTTATTTAAACATGTGCCCATCTGTGCTTGAAAGTGAACCGGGGCAATCTGCTTAACTTTTCCAATTGGCATTCTGAGTCTGCAATGCATATTGCAACCAGGTTAGTTCTTGTGTCATTTTTAAAAAATTCTTGCAAGTGCATAATTTATCCCAGACTGTAAGTTTTCTGTATTTTGGGTTACAAGAATGTGCCTGAGGTTTTGGGACCACTTGCTAACATCTGCTCCAAGTGTATTTTTATTGGCTAAAGCATTCAGTCAGTGAGTGTACAATGCTACATTCAGAGTTAAGAAGCTTGCACAAATAACTTACCACACAGAAAATTTGAACAGGAATGTCTGCCATTGGGGTGGGGATTAATTTTACTATGAATTTCTAACCAGCATTCTCTTCTGAAAATCCCCAGTTTATCATTATCTCTGTATCATAAAGCCATGCACAACACTTAACCAGTTTGCCTCTGAAATGTCATATTCCAGACTTCCCACAGCAACAAAACTGTCCTCAAACTCATTGCAAGAACAAATGCAATGGAGATTTCTGATTCTGGGAAGTGGAGGTGGCTTTGGCGAGCTGTTTAAGAATATCCTTAATTTCAATCATATTCTTCATTAGGACCTTAGTTTTGCACCTTACAGGCATCTGCCACAGGGAGAGGGACATTCAGCTGAGTGAGATCCAGAAGCAGGCTAGCTCCATTTCTGAGAAGCACCTTGGAGAAGACTGGGCAGAGCAGGATGGGAAAAGGCAGTACTGAAGGGAGGAAATCTGGAAGTGTGCTGGACCTTCACCAGCTCTGTTGCAGCCAGTCAGCAGAAGCCTCCGGCCTGGGAGCAAAGACCTTAGCAAGGGCAATATATTAGTCAGGAAAGGGAGGAAGATCAGGACATGAGAAAAGCTGCTGATTTCAAAGAGAGGCAGCAGGTGAAAGGGAACAAGGATGAAATGAATGCAGAGATCAAAAAGGAATGGCCTTTGGCACTCCTGGGGCATGTTTTTCTGTAGATGAAGTGCAGCACCAGGGTCTAAGGCAGTGATGAGCACAGCTGCTAAGTTCAAACTGCAAGAGCATAGGGCACAGTGCTTCCCATCTCAAACTGACTTGCAGGCAGTTTGCTTGAAGGTGTCTGCACAGCCTTTTTCAAGCACTATTACCTCTGGAGAAGAAGGCATTTGAGCACAGACATTTCTGTACCACTAAAATAGTTATGTCCATGCTCAGAGGTCATTGTGTCCTGGAGAGGGTCTGGAGTTGCAGCCCAAGAATAGAGCACAGCTTGGGTGTATGGCAAAAACAGTGCTGTGCCTTGCTTTCACAGTACATTCCCTCAGTGGCGTGGATTGCAGTAATTTACAGGACCCCCAAACAAGAAAAGTTGAATAGTGACCAGGAGAACTGAAGACTGGTGTTAGTGTGTTTTATCCTCATTCCTTTGGAGAAACTGGGACCCTGAATCATGGTCTCAGACTAAAATAAGGAAATGGCTTCTTACTCTGGAGGCTAATAATTATGTGTTTCAGAAGCCACTGTCCTTTTACTTCACCCTGGTCACAGTGCAACTATTTTATGTATGATTTCCATCAGCTGGAAGCAGCTGGTTTTAGAGGTAAAAGGATCACTAAGACAAATTAAAAAGTGGCACATTGTTCCACTTTCAAACTTCAGATTAACTCTTGATCTTTACTCTGTCTTTTTCAGGGTTTGCCTCTGGCATTTTTTGTTTTGTCACTTTTCTTTAAATCTAGTTGCTGCATGTTCTAAATACTGCAGTGAGGTGTTTGTAGTGTAGGAGGTAGTCTTCTGTTACTGGAAACTTCAGGGATAATCCCTCTGAGGTCAGCATTGTTCCAAATTCAGGAGAGTCAGCAAACAGGAATGTCATCTGCCCAGTCATTGTCAAATGCTGAAAAATTCATGTCCTTTTATCACTGCAAAATACAGAGGGTATCTTTTTTGAGACTTGACAAATGGAATATATATTATTTATGTATTTTGTTTTTATTTTTACAGCACATGTTTTTATCATCACTTTTTCAGATTTGACCTACTGTATGTCACCCAAGCGACAAAATGGGATACTTCTCATTTTGGCCTCTTGGAGGCTGACTCTCTCTATCCAGCTGCATTAGACTCTTATTGATATTAACTTCAGAAAGAAAAAAAATTATTAGATCTACAGGGCCTGTGTGAGATGAGGTATGTGTTGTGCCAAACACTGTATGGAGTGAGAAAACATTACCTCTGTGAGGACAATAGGGAGGGAAGGAAGAGTCACTATTACATGTGACAGGCAGAGATGGGATTTTGTTTCCAAACCTGTGCTCTGACTGCTTCCCCCCTGCTGTCCCATGGTGTTCAGCTTGGTATGTAAGGGACTGCTGGAAGCCATCAGAGGCCTTATGACAATAAGAAGGAACAAATGAAGTTACCCAAGTTACCTACATCCCCTGTTCCACAGTCTCCAGGAGAAAGAGAAAAATACCTTAACTTGATAATCAGCATGATCGATCATTAAAGGGACTGGTTAGAGAGAGAGAGAAAGAGAAGTCAGCTCATGGCGCAGTGGAAACAGTGTGCACAATAAACCACTCAGAAGCAACAAAGAAGTCAAGCATTTGGAAATTTCAAAGAGGATGTAGCTCATTAGGGCTTTTTACTGCAGTACTTTTGTATTAATGCACATTGAGGAAGGAAATCTGAAGTACTTTTTTCATGGGCAATTCAAGAGGATTTTAATACTGTATGTGTTATCATCTGACAAGCTGTTCCTGCAGGCTGGACAGGAGCCACGTTCAGAGCTGCTAGGGGGAAATTTTCCCATCCCACCTTCCTTGTTTAAGTTCTGGTTCCTATGTAAGGTGAGGCATACCAAAAGATGTACCTCTTGTTTCCAAATCAAGAGGCGCCATGATAGTCTTCCCTATGTAGTGAGGTACGCAGTCAAGTGTTTATAAAGGGTGTTGAATCTGAATAAATCCGCAAGTACTTGTTTTTGTGAAAGGCATGGATACAATATACAAAAGCAAATCCAAATATAAATACAATAATAGATTTTACGAGATGGAGAAAATGTGTTCCCATTCCAACATCATTCCGGTGTGGTTAAATTGCATGTATTTAAACAGTAATGCAGTAGGGATTCTGCTTCCACCCTTCTTCACTGGAGAAGAGATTTTAGAAGGACTCGTCACTTCCAGAGTTTCACTGAGAAAAAGGTGCTGACAGAAACAGCACTGTCTCACAATTAATAAAGAAACTATTTCTATGTCCCCTTTGTTAGCAGTGCTTCTGCAGTCTTAAAGGAGCAGCACTACAACCATATTTCCTTTTCCAAAATAGAACAAAAAAAGGTAAAATAACAGTTTGTAAGTAATCTTTTGCTCCATACAAACTCTCACATTTGCTTTTCAACATTCTTTCTCCATGGTTCAGGGAATATTTATTAGTCTTCCTTATATAAAATGTAATCATGGCTGTCACTGCTGCCACAGGCACAGGATTTGCCTGAATTTGCTGCACAATGTTTAATATCAGCACACACATAGAAAAAAAAAAAAAAGTATTTCATTATTATTATTATTATGTGTATTATATTGATGTTTGCCATTACAGTTTTTTTGTTGTTGTTATTGCATAGAGTTTAAAACGTTTGCTTCTTTTTATATTTTTAGTACATTGAATACTAGTACATCACATAATAGACTGTTGACTGTGCAGGGAGCAAGGAAAATGTTTACAGAGCAAGGCAGATGCTTAGCAACAGTAAGTCACACTGCAAGCTTTTCTTTACAGACAGAAGAAGATGCATTCAGCATTGAGCTGATACAGAGTTGATGACAATCAATACCTGGTCATGACAACAGTATAGCAAGAACGCTGTGGAGTGTCCTGGCATAATTCATCTTATGATGAAATGGACTCATTGCAGGCCTTGCCATGACTATTGCAGCTTCCCATTGTTTCCCCCTTATCTTTGGAGGACTCCTCAGCTCTTCTGAGATATGTGGTTAGGGAACACTTCTCGTCAGATATCAAGGAACAAATTGGAAGCAGCAAACCCACTTTCAGCAGTCCATACATGTTGGCTCTGCACCCCCCAGATCAGAGCAAAACACTGCAGGTCAGTAATCACTTTTCTTAAGGGCCTCTTTGTTTCCTACAAATGTAGGAAACACTTGATATAAAGTTATTGATAAAGATTTTTCTGTGCAGTTTTACCTTTTGTCATACCTTCAAGGAAAGCAGAGGGTGTAACGTGATATTCTTCACCTCTGCATCAGCACCAAGAAATGCTTTATGACTTCTCTTCCGTGGGGCATTTTAGCAAGAGAAAGGCAGTGAAAACAATGGCAGACAAGCAGGAGCACTATAAGCTATAGCTGGTGCTGCCTAGTGATCTCCTGTTTCCCTCACAACATCTTCCCAAGCAATGCTGGGGTTTGTTGTGTTGCACAAAGCATATGTCCTCCTCTCCTTAACAGATGCCACTTCCTCAGGAAGAAGTTGGTGGAACTAGAGGAAAACCACAGTGATGATGCACATGTTAGTCACCCTCTGCCATCGTGGGCTACTCCAGTTTGTGGTGCCACATTCGCTGGCACAGGCAGGGGAAGGAAACAACTGGGAATGTGTCATGGGCTGCACCTCATTGTGCAGCAGCTGGAGGAGAAAGCACCTGAAATGTATTAATTACTTAACCAGGTAAAGAGACTGAATCTGTACCCAGTCCCATTTAGCATAAGTCAGATGTTAAACCTTGGTGCTCTTTTTTTTGTACTGTGCCACAATTGCTCCAGTGTCATTGTGGAAGGTGCAGTCAAATGTAGTGTAGCCAGCTCATGTACTGGCAGCGAAATAATTGGGGAAGAATAAAGCACTATGTAAGTATCACAGTCTCTTCAAAAGGGAACACAAAACCCTGCCCTTCTGTGCCCATGAGCTCAGTTTCACTTCTGGTGGTAGATTGCATGCCAGCATGGTGTCAGCAGTGCCAGGCCAGGGACCACAGCCAGGTGATTCCTGGCACTGCTGCCATTGCTCTTGGTATCCAGCCAAAAAGCAAGCAGAAATTCCCCTGAAGTTGTGACAGGATGCTCCTGTCAGCCCAAGTAGTATATAGGATCAGGCACAACTGCCCTTTGATGAAAAGCCAGGTGTAGAAATTCCCCTGAGGCTGTCTCACTCCTGTGTTAAAGTAGCTTTCAACAGGCAATGAGCATGGGCTTGGCACAGAAATGAAGAAAGTGGGCAAGCATGGTACATCAGTGGTGTGGTAGGGACTCGAGACTCACCCCTCACTCTGGTACATAGAGCAGGCGAGCAGCACGAGGATGTGGTGTTGGCCAGCTGTGGCAAACCCTGAAGCAGCATCTACTCCAACCTTCTTGTCTTTCTAACACCTGAGGAAAGGCAAGGGGTTTTATGTTGCTCTCAATACTGACAGTTTCTTCCAGGCAGCTGGTGGATGCCAGTTGTCAAAGCAGAATTATTTCCAGAGGAGTGAATAAATGGTGAATAAGGGGCATCTGTTACTTCACCGAGTGGGACTGGAGATGAAGAAAGCAGTAGCTAACAAACTCTTGCAGATAATTGAGGACTCAAAAACTTTTTTTTTTTTTTCCCTGCCAAGTTTTCAAGGTGCTGCCTTATTTTCTTGATCCCCATTAGTCTTATGTAATATCTGAAGCATGAGATGCAGCATTAGGAGTGCTGGTTGAGAGGAGTAATCCTTGTGTGTGAAAAAACAGAGAATGAGGTGATGAGTGAAACTTTTGTAGCATCTTCCTTAGCAAAACAGAGGAGGGAGCAAAGCTTGCTTGGTTGTCCCTGTATTTCTGGCATCACACAGAAGCCAGTGGTAAAGATGGAAGAGAGTGTTGAAGTGTGCTGTGCTGAAGTCAAGGCTTTCTCAGCTAGAGAATCTCAGCTTGATTTTTCCCTTGCTTTTCGGGCCTTTTTGTAACTGCTTTTCTTTCAACAGCTGAGTCCTGGAGTGTCTCGAGGCAAAATGCAGTGGTCCCAGGGTCTGGTGTGAAAGAATTAAAGTTTTAGAGTAGACTCCAGGGGTCTAAAGGCATCTGTCTTCTCTTGATTTGGTCCTGTTGTTATTAATTTCCTTGATGTCCATGTGTGGTTTTAATCTAAGACATACTGGGAAAGACAAAGGATAGGGGAAGTTATCTCTGGAGTTTAGCCTTGTCTCACACATTGTCTCTCCTTTCAAAGTCTGTTACGCTTAAACTGGTCAGAAAACAAAAGAGTTCCCAGGAAAAACTCATGTCATCCTTGACAGATCTTGCTTGCTTTCAAATGTCCTTGAATTCATTGTGGTGTCTGGAGTAGGCATATGGACCTGGGCAGCTAAGACAGTTCCCAACACATGGTGGGAATGAGCATCCTTATAATGTGTCCATGTGGATGTATGCATGGATATATGCATAAAACTTTAACCTAATCTCATGAGTGTTCCATTAGATTAGTAATACCTGACTACTGTACAGCAGCGGTCCCCAACACCCTTTCTAGTAAGCCATTGCTGTCACTTGTTTTTACATTTTAATGACAGTATTGTAGAATTGATGGGAGCAGCTGTCGAGAGTCACTCCTATAAGGACCTGTGTGTCCGCATGTACAAACAATGCATGCATCTCACTTTATGCTGTTTTCTTCATATTAATTGCCCTGGAATATGCCAAGATATTTGATTTGTAGTGCCTGTTTTTCTCAAATATTTTGGTTAAGCTGAGGGAACTGACTAGGCTGCAGGACATCCCTTTTGCGAGTTTCATCTATGGGACTTTTGTCCATGTCTGTGTGTCCAGGTCTATGCTTTGCTGCTGTAAAACCATTCTACATCTCCATTCTACTGTACTGGTATCTGTTTTACAAAAGCTGGCTACATTAACTCCTTAACCCATTTATGCTGACTTACTTAGTTTCACTTACAACTGTGGACTTCAGTGACAAATACAGCTATTCCAAACTTTTATAGCATTTGTGAAGCGCTGACCTAGAGAGACAGAGTGAAGCTATGTTTGAAAAACTTAGGGATTATTCAAGTATGTTGGTTGCATGGAGAAAAAAAATCATAGATTGCATCTTTGTCCTTTCTATCTGTTGAGATTAACCAGGAGCTGAAGGTGGTAGAGGGGCAACAGATGGGGAAATAACCATACTTAGTGATGTAAAATCTACTGGCTGCAAGGAGCAGCCTTCAAGGCCCATCTGCTGTGCAGGGACTTCCCAGTAGTGCATGATGGGAATGAAATCCATGCATGTTCCACCTTGAGAAAATTTCTTTGCTTCTGCTTCTTGACAGCATCCTAAATAGGTGCTATAATGAGTGCTTTAGAGTAATGCAGTTGTTAAGTGCGTAGAAATTTCAGCGCACAGAGATAGGTGTAATTATATGTAAAGTAATTCAGGCCTGAATGATGAAATATTTGCTCATGTCATTCTCTAAAAAAGGGAGGGTGCGCAGTTAGATTTGCATTGACCTTTTCTAGGCAGCCCTTTGTTGTTCCAAGTGGGCAAAGGAAAGGTGGAGACACTTATGTTATCAACATGAATATGGAAGCTGCTGGAAGCTGAGGATTTCAGGAGAGAGGGAGCATCTGCACACTGCACATCAGGGTAGTGAGTGGTCGGCAGGGGTCAGAAACCACACCCATCTCATTTCTTTGCTTGTGGAAGAGTGTGGCAATAGAAGACAAGCAGTTGATCTCTGCATATTCTTGCTCACTAACTGTGTAACGCAGAGGGAATGGCTTTGGGAAAAGTGCACATTGTCATGGAATGAGGGTGGAGGATCTCCCCTGAAAAACAAGCAGGGCAACGAGAAGTGCCAGATCTACTGAGCCCTCATGGCAGAAAGCTGGGCATATGTCTTTCTTGGAGGCTGTGCCCTAGCACAACTTGTTTTTTCCTGCATTCCCTGGCTCTGCATCAAATCCTACCTCTGTAAGCATTAAGGTAAAGGGAGAATGGATAGCCACACACTATCAAACTTCACCAGTTTGTGATATTTTGGCAGAAGCTTAGTCTCCTTTTCTGGCATTGGTAGAGAGAACCTGCAGTAAAATTGAGTGGTTTGGTGTAGCCAGTTATTGAGTGGTTGTGCCATTGCTTGGCCATGGCACATGTCAAATACATCCAGATAGGGTGTTGAAAGGTTGTGTCATTCATCTTTTTATCCAAACGTTACTTCATAGCATGTTCTTCTGACTCCTTTGAAAGACCTCTGGTGGTGCGGCCACCTTCCCACAATGACCCCAGGAAACGCACTGCTGTAAAGCTTTTCCTGTTGTCTAACCTCATTTCTGCTTAGGACCATAACTGCTTGACCCATCAGCAGCAAATGCAGAGAACAGTTTTCATTCCTCTTCATGTCAAGGTTTTGGAAACTGAAGTAGTTTTTTATGTCTTTTGCCTTCTGAAGAATGTCACTTCATTCTCTCTTCCCTCCAATCACCCATATTTTCCTGACCTCAAGTCATTTTTGTTACTTGCCTCTGGATTTTTTCCAGTTGGCCCACTAGTTCTTCTAAACATGGGGTCCAAGAAGCCTGCTCAAGTTTTCGAGCAATGGATAACAGTTGACACTGATCTCTAACAATATAAAGCTATGTTTAAAGCACTTCATCTTAGATTGTTTTTAAAAGGCCATACAATTAGCTAATACGTTTATGTGAAAATGATTTTAACATATCCTCCACCCATTTGGAAACCAATTTTAACATATTCTCCACTCTGCTGGAAGTACTAAAGGGGCTTCAACAAGTGCCACAGTCAGAGACTTCTCCCTGGTTGCTTTTTCAAAATGCTCTATGCAGCCCAGAAGCATACTGAACTTGAAGTACTGTTACACACTGTATTATGCACTTAACGGAGCATTCCTTTCAATAACTTTAGTGACATCATACAGATTGTACTGTGCAATTTAGCATGTATTTCTGTGAAAATATCCCCCCCTACCCACTTGTCATGTTTTGGTTTGAGGTTTTGGGTTTGTTTTTTTTAGTATGGCAAATCTGCTGCAACTGTCAGTGCTGCAGTGTTTTTTAGGTTTCTCTTTTTCCCAAGGAAAAGCTCAGAAAGCATGAAAGTGCTGCTACGCTTTTTGTTTCTGAGACCCAGTTTGCTTGCTGGAGGGGGAAAGATGGAGAAAGTAAGACTAAAATGGGGTGTGAATTTAAAACGTTGTTCCTTGCAATTGACAAATAGTTGATTATTCAGACTGATCTTATTCCGTTAATTCAGAACAAAATCCTTTGATTCTGATACATCAGTGCCTAGCAGAGGTAGCGCAGAATAGCTGTGCTAGAAAAAGTCCGCAAACAGACAAACTCTGGACTGTATGATCCATCCTGTCCTCTGTAGACTAATAATGCTGACACCCCTGTTCTGCAAAATCCCACCCTGTCTTCTGACAAGGCATGTAGCACCAGGTCCTTTGGCAGGTTTGACAGGCCCTTTTTTCAGTCCTGCTTAGAAGGTTGCCTGTTCTGATATGAAAGAGGAGCAGTTCTCTCTGCATTCCTCCATTTTGAAAACGTCCAACATTTACAATTTTGACATGAAATCATGGAACTGTTTATCTAATAGGGTTTTAAAAATATCAGTAACATCTTTAAAGAAATAGATAAACCCTTAGATTGTAGTCTGGGTCTTTTTCCGTTTACTTCTTGGTTTCTAAACTTTTATGGGATCTTGTTTGCAAGAGTTTCTCCACAGCTGCAAGAGCTAGACATTTACTGTTAAATTAAAAAAAAAAAAAAAAAAAAAAAAAAAAGAAAAAGAAAAAAGAAAGTGATGTTGGCTTGCCTATTGAGTTGTATGACTGTAGGAGCTGCAATATTTATTGTTATCAAATCATATCATATCATATCAATCCCAACAAAATATTATGAGTAGCCAGTGCTGACTGCAGTGTTTTAGCTGTACAAGATTGCAGATATTTTAAGTTCCCCATCAAGTTGCCAAGTTTAACAAAATTCCATTTGCTTTCAACAGTAGGCCACCATGTATGGCAGTTAACAGGACACTGAAATACAGGGTTTTTTATATAAATATGATCTTTCATACAAATAAATGGGATTTGCAGGGTTTTGAACTGGTTCTCTAAATTCAGATAGCTGATGTCAGCAATTATGTTGTATTGCATATTCTACTTGTTAAAAATGGTTAATGCTTGTCAGTTATCTGTGTTTTGCAGACCCATAGCTGTGCAGCATTTATACTGCAGAGAATTCTTCACTGTTTATCATACAGCTGTTGTAATGGCAGTTATTTCCAGACGATACTTATCTTCAAGGACACCAATTCCCTGGTTCGCAGGCAGTATATATTCTATCAGTATTTTGTAAAGGCTACTGCTTACTTTTTATAAATAGTCCAAGCGAGTAACTACCAGATCAACTTTTGGTAGTTTTGCAAGCCATATTTCAGGTTGTTTTTTCCATGGCTAAAATTATGTTGTCTGAAGATTAAACTTGCTGCTCACCTAGGGACACTGTCCAGGGCCCACAGTTTTGCCAGCACTTAAGATATAATCATAAAATCATAAGAGTTGCAATTTTAGGTTCATTTCTTTGGCAGCCAGTGGTTTTCAGACTGCCACAGGCAACTCGGTAGTTTTAGATTATCCCTAAATTGATTGTATTGTTTGTGTCTATTTTGAAGCTGCATTGAGCTCTCAGCTGGCTGGATTGCACAAACGCTTCTGAATATTTGGAAAAAACATACTCCAGAATATGCTGGCTCTCAACTTTTGTTAAAGGTGACTGAATCCATGTCTGTATAGGAAAGTTAATTTGAACTGCAACAGATTAATGTGAATTAAAATCTGAGTAGCTATTTTCAATTAAGGTCATAAATTGACAGTATTCTCTCTATGTCTATACAGTGTAATGGAAGGGAGACTGACCTTCTTTTGCTCACACTGAATAATGCTTGCTAGGCAGTTTACCAAGGTGGGCCTGCATGAAGCTGTTTGGTTTGGAAATTTTTTTGTTTGGCCACTTACCTGACAAGTCTGGCTTTCTGGCTTAATGTTTTGTGTATTATCTTTAGCTGTTGGAGACCCACCGAAATGCTGAAGTGCACAAGGTCAGTGTTTTCACTGGCAAGTAGGAAATACAGAGTAGAGTTCTTCATACATGGTCCTTTTTGTCCAGACTGTCAGGACCTCTACTTCTGTCCTTTAACTGTAATTTACTCTGTTCTGCATCCTCCCAGAGAAAAAACAATGAGACCATGCAAATCCCTGAGACACTTCTTGTCCTGTCTCCTGCATGGAGCATCCATCTTCTTGGGTGGACCTGTGTGTGGTATTGCAGTAAGAAGATAGAGCCTCAGTTGTATATTTGTGTTAATGCCCACTCTTCCTGATGCACAGATATTTGCAGCCTAGACTCTGTAAATGCTTAAATGCTAAATCTACATGTCTACAGGAATGGTCTTAAAAGAGAACAGCAACCACCCACACAGTAGTGAGCTCCTGATAGTGAGGTCTGGGAGATTCAGCCCACTGAGGTAAAAACTCTTTTCCCTCAACAGCTTTACTGCTGTCTGAAATGTTCTCCTTTTAGATTTTTATTTTATGTGTATTTATTTCACACCAAAAAGAAAAGCTGGAAAATTTCAGGACTGGTATTAGGTTTGGGATTATTGGTCTTTTGTTTGCACCAACTTCAAGGCATTTTGTATTAGGAGATCCTGTCTGAATTTGGTGAGATTCTGGGCATACCTTTGCAGAAGGGACAATAAGTATCATATTACAAACTGCAATAGAAATGTCACAGTACAAATGCTTTTTTTCACATTACAGTGCTTCCTGTTGCTCTTCTGGGAGCACATGATCTTAAAAATTGCAATTTGAGAAGACTTTCTTGCAGCAAGACGGCTGTGTGGCTTGTCATCACTGTTTGATGTTATCCCTATGTATCCAATCCATGTGAGAGAGTGTAACAGCACTCCTACTTCAGGTGGTTAAGACATGAGCAGTATTTAGACTATAACTGGTGCTGCTCTACCTTTTAGCTGCCAACACCCCCACCCACCTCCCATCTTACACTTTTTGCTGAAAAGTTTTCAGTGTTTAAACTGACTTCCCCTGAAATTAAGACAAACCCAGTGAACACATAATGACCTCATGAGATGTCTTCCAATGCACATTATGCACTGATGCTATGGTTCTGCGTGGCTTCACTGCAGTGTTAAGTGTATGTATGGACAGGCATGCTGCATAATCTAACAGAGGGTTATTATGTCCATACTGCTGTTTCTCATGTCCCTTACCAGATACCTGAGGTATGTCCTATGACTGTTAGCAGTGAATTACAGTATTATTACTGAACTCACGGGGACTGTATGTTTGTTCTGTGTATGAAAGGGACTTCTGAGAATGCATCAGAGAACCATTATACTTCAGTGGTGTAGCCAATGTCCATATCAGACAAATTATCTCCTACAAAGCAGCATCCTATCTGAGCCTCTTGGACTGTTTCCAGTCCCTAATGTGGCTATACACCACTGCAATGCTAAATGTGGACACGCATTCCATGATAGTACCTAATAAATATTGAGCTAGAAACCATGACAAATCTTTTGGCCTCAGGTGGTGGTTGCATTAAAGATAGGTGAAAAGCTTTTATTTTAGGGATGGGGAACAGGAACAGTATGCTTGTATTTTACTCAGTGACATTTTACAAGTGAAATTAATGGATTGGAATAGCTTCCAAAATGATTAAGTGTTTGGAGTGGGAGTGGAACAGCAAGAGATGGTACACATGTCACTGATCAGGAGCTTTAGGCAGGGAAACTAAGTAGAAGATACTAATCTGGGGTTCATTTTCACATACATTTTCATAGATTGGGCACTTACTAATATGTATTGCATGTTTTAGTAAAACATGGGTAGAGGGCACACAGAAGAAAGGAGTCTGGGCCTTGCCACAGTGTTCCTGTGGGGTCACAGGAAAAGTGTCCCTGTTGCTCTGTGCCTGTCTTGTCTGTGTCCACCTTTATCACCCTTGCCTCTATCTCTTAAGTATCAGCTGGAGCACTGACTTACGGAATATACACAGTGGGTATGATAAAATTTTCCCATTTACCTGGGTAAATCCTGTCACATGGCCATGTGGAGTAGATACTTTAGATCACCAAAGATATATGTACCACACTGTAGTTGACTACATGTCTTTGGTAAGGGTTTTTTGTTGTTTTAAAAAGTGTGCATGGTATAAATCTGCTTAGTTCTACAGGTAGGAACTAAAAATATGGCATGCTAGCCCTGCCTTTAATGTGACAGAATCTCATCTGCCACAAATTAGGGCAAAATTCTGCCGGATCTCTGCCACTTTGTATGAGTAAAATCATCTGGTCCACTGACTCTCTTTTCTTGAGGAGAACTTCATGCCTCTGGCATGTTGTGTCACAGGAGAAAAGCTCTCCTTTTTTCTGTGACTTATCTGCCTTCTCCATCATTGGGACCATCGCCTGGTGGGGCATCTATGGCCCTAGTTGTGATGCAGCAGTCTGCTAGAAGGAATTAATTTGCTTTCAGGAACATAAGCCAAATTAACACCTCTAAATTGTATTAGCTTATGAACTGTCTTGTTCTTGTCTTCAGCTACTTGAAACTTTTAATGTACCATGTTTTCAGAGGACCTTTTTTCATTAGATTACCGTCTTTAATTGCACTGAGATTTATTATGCCAGTGCCTGACCATCTCTTTCCTGAGCCTGTTAAACTTCTGTCTATAGATGTCAGGAAAAATTTTGTTTGAAAACTTTCAATGAATCTTTAGCTCAATATGATTTTTTTAGAAACAATTTATAGTTTGCCATTTACTTAAATAGAATCAGGAGCTCTTCTGTGGAAGATTTAAAGAGAATCTGGTTTATTTCCTTTCTAAGCCCTCAATTTGTTGTTGGTTTTCCACTATAGAACAGTAGGATTCCTTCTTGTCATCCAGAGAGAGGGAGGAAAGAAGAAAATCCATGATAGATATTCATTAATCCATATTTTCTCCTTTATAAATGTGTTAATTCAAATTAAAATCTTGAAAATTCAGGGCAGTGCATGAGACTTCAGACTGGTACATTTTATTTAAAGAGAGATGAAAATAACATGGCTTTGGGACTTGTCATTAGGAGTCTAAGCAGCTGCAGAGGAAGGAATATTAATACTTATAGCTGAATCAGATTTAATTCAGACTTAGTGGGACTACAAACCACTGTATATGTGTTTACATGCTTACATGCATAAATAATATATCTTTTAGATCTATATTATGCTTAAAATATTTTAGTCTCTATGTAGATATTTTATAATGCAACGAAAACATACAATATGACTGGACTCTTTTTATGAAGAAAGCTACAGTTAATTAGTAAAACATAGGCCTTGAGGTCCCCCAACAATTCACATGATCCTCAGCCAAATGCCACATTTGGTTGGATGGTGGTGTCTGAGTAAAGGTACAGTAAAAAACCTGCATGAGTTTGTGCTATTCTGCCTTCCCCTGAAGATATCCAGCATTTTAAGGAGAATAAGAACAGCTGAAGTGGAAGACGAACCCAGAAAATCGATGTTTTTTTACAACCTTTACCTTTACAGTTATTCACTAGTGATTAAGAGCTTCACTCAAGTGTGAAAGGAATAATGTTGCACATGTGCAGTATAAGACACCCTGCTCCCAAGGGCTTAACACCATAAGAGCAGTGACACCATGCTCTGGTGCTTGGTTTGGGACTGGTGAGCTCTGAACGCACACTGAAATTAAAGAACAGGGGATAAACTCTGAAAAAAAGCAGCAATCCTCAAATGCTGGTAAAATGCAGATGGGTGAGATACCACTTGGCTTGTTTGTCCCAAATTAGGGAATGCATGAGAGAAGGACATCCACCTATTGCAGTGGGCAACTAAAACAACATTGGATTTCTTCTTCTTCTGTCAATAATTGTCATTTTGCCCTCAGTGGACTGTGTGGGATTTTTGTCAGGAATAATACTCTGCAGTTAGTGAGGTAAGATGATATTTAGAGATGGTCAGGAGCTACTATGGAAACAAAATTAATTCTGTCCTTGGAAATGAAGCACGTTTCTTCTCAATAAAATTCTCATTGACAAAAGGAGCTTTTACATCACTCTACTGAGCCTAAACAAGTCCTGTCACAATTTCTACAGCATGATCTTTTTTGGTCTCTATGTCACTGAGCAACATAAATAAGAAGATCTTTATGGTCCATTTTGGTCTTCACATTTTTGTATAGTAGTTACCAGCAGACAGTTCAGTTAATGTCACTCAGTTCCTAATGCCATTTCTTGCTTTCACACAATTGTCATTTTACAAGAAGTATTTTTTAATTGTTTTGCTTTGCTGCAGAGCAGTGTTTTTTTTTCCTCAGTGGATTGTGCCCTCAAGGTTGCTAAATGGCGTAGAGCCAAAAAGATTTTATCCATTAGTGTTTATACCTTTGTAAAATATGTAACAAAACAGGTTAATTTAAAAAGCAAAAGAGGAAATATTTTATCTATTTTTGATAGTTTGTCTCATACTTCAGCCTGTCAGTTAGTAACTCTATGGTGATCATTTCATCATCAAGTGTGGCAAAAATAAACTAGACCTTTCTTGACAAAGAGCTGGGAGAGATCATACAGATCTTTGGTAGGGAATTAGGCACTAGGTATTGTGCACCCCTCAGAGAATTTCTTCTCTTGCCTTAGTAGGGTGTATTCAGAGTCAGCTGCAACAGGAAAGAATCAAGGCATAAATTATTTAGATCTATTAAGTATCAAATTAAGAATTGTCAACACTAACAATGTGTGTCAATTTTAAAATAGTCCCACCACAGGGATAAAATATTTCATTGATTTCACAGCATTTTTATTGGAAAGAAATGTTCTGCACAACCAATTAATTCAATCAGTTCACTGGCAGCAGATATTTTTGCTCATATAGCATAGCACACAACTTTTGTTCAGACAAGGTCTAGGACAGTAGGAGATGGCACTTCAAAGAAAAATTTTTCACTGCTAGGGATGTATCTTATTTTTTGGCTATTGCTCAGCAATGAAAGTGAGTCATTGGTCAATTCACTCTCATTGTGTCATTTGTTAAATTTGCTTTCATTCCTTTTAGGCCTTTCTCTGAACAGATGGAAAATTCAGCTCTCAGAGATGACTCCTTTAAAATTTTTCCTTCCTGCTTGATCAGGTAGCCTCAGTATTGCAAAGGGATATCAGAAGCTTTGTGTTCACCAAGGTGCTTTTCCAAAGTGGTTTTGTCCTTACAGCCAGACCCTAATTCAAGCAGCAGGTCACAAGTCAATGTAAATAGGCAGTGGGTAATAGAGTGCTGAGAGAAGTGCTTACAATTATTTTGTCATGTATTGACTTATAATTTATGCCTCAGTTCTAATGAATTGAAAAGCTTTCTGAGGCCTTTTTTTTCTCCGACTCTGGAGATCACCTGGTGCTCATAGTGATCAGGGCAGACACTGTTAAAACTATGCAATTAACTAACACTATTTATAGTTGAAGGTTACTTGGTGCTGTATTTCTTTCTTTTGCAAGGGGAGAGAGTCTTCTGGTAATGAAGCTGGCATTGATTCCTTCACAGTGAAAAGGACAGCTTGTCTCTGCCTTCATGAACTCTTCCAGGGGGACACCTGGGGAATAATAGGCCAGTCCCACAGACTGACCACCTTCAGATGAGAGCAGAGTCTGCATTTTGGATGAGACATACCTCTGCCAGGTTTTGTAAGGGAACCCAGAAGCAGCTTTTTAGAAAGACAGACCTTTTAATGAGTGTGTTCTATTCTGTTTTCTATGAGTTATTTCTGTGGAGAAGTTCATACACCTTGGAACGTGGTGTTGTTGAGGTTTGAACTCAGCCGGCAGTGGCTGGCCATTCACCTCCCCCCTCCCTGGTGAAATAGGTGAGGAACAAAAAGAAGAGAATTTGTAGGTTGAATAAAAAGAAAGAATTTACTAAATATAACAAGAGAACAACAGTAACAATAGTGAGTTCAAAAAGAAATGGCGGAGCGTGGCAACCACACCCCCGCTCCCCCCCAGCCACACATGACCGGACAGGAAACCTGAAAACAGCAATGACAGAGCGAGCGCCCGTGCCCCCCTGTATCCCTGGGCATGGCATCACATGGGATGAAACACTCCTGTGACTGATCCGGACCTGGCCCTCCAGCTGTGCTCCCTCTCAGCCCAGGGAAAGTTAACTCTATCCTGGCCAAAACCAGGACAGGTGTGTGGAAAGACTTCACATGTGGTGCAAGGGGGCAAGACAATATGATATGAAATCGTAACGTTGCAGACATCTTCTAGATTTCAACTAACTGATTACTAGTTATACCCACAGGCTACATGTAAGATCAGGTGTGTCCCCCTTAGCTTTGCAGCTGTACATATGGTGTCTGAGAAAGTTTCATCTTTGACAAGCTTATGGCTAAATACCTGAGATAAATTAAGTTTGTGGGAATGCGACCACATGTATAAAAAGAGAAGATGACCTGAATATCACAAAGGAGTTCAGTGGTAAAATAAGGGCAAAAAGGTACATTTTCAAGGTGTCCAGCTTTAATCTGATTTTACTGGAATTCATTATTAACCCTCAACTCTGCAAGCTGTGTGTGTCCTGCTCCATGAGCCACAATGTCACTACAACAAGTTGGTCTGATGTTAATGATGATGACTGTGTGTTTCTGGAAATGATGATCCACATGCTGCATGGAAGAACTGGTTTGGGGGAACTTGCCTCAGAGCTTGAGCCAGTACAATAACTGTTTCTTTTTTAGAATTTTATTTATTTAAAAAGCCAGCAGATCCTTTGCTAGCCAAAGACCATGCAAAATAATGGTAATGACATGGGATTTGTCTTTTGATTTGTAGTTACCAGAGGATAAAAAGCCGTACATAAGTAGTGATTTACAAAATGAGGAGGGAATCCTGTTGGTACATTTCTGATAAAATATTTATTATTTCTGTTAATCTTTGCTATCATAACCCCTCTCCAATATCTTCATGGGGACAAATAGCATCCTGAGAGTCCTCTTCATATTTTCTAGCCATACATCTACCAGAGTTTCCTCTTCTTTTAGACAGGAGCACACACAGAGAAAATTTGTGTTCACTGGATGAGTAAAAAGACATTTATTATCTAAATTAGCCATCCCTGGAATGTATTTAAATGCAGATTCCAAAAGTTATGAGGGAAATCTGGAGACAACATGTTCCAGATTTAAGTGTTTCATTCTTTATTTTAAAGTTTCTGTTTATGTTTTCACCATCATGTCCTACTAACACCTCTCAGAGAACCATATGAGGTGTCTAGTAGTTACACCTTGCTTGTGAGCTAGTTCTTCAGCACTGTATTTTGGTGACAACAGACTTATGCACTGCAAAGCACATCCTGGGAGAATCTCTAGTGAATACACATCAATTCATAAAGCAAAGTGGCTGCTACATGGCCATGAAATGTAAATATCCACACCAGAGTAACAGGTGCATATTGAGAAATAGAGACCCTGAAGACCTCCAACCTATTTCATAGTCCCCAAGCCAAATCAGCCCTTTATTGATACTATGTACACTGTTCTTTTAGACTTTGTAGTCTTTGAGAATGTCCCACAAACTGGGTGCTTTGTAGCATAGACAAACAGAAAATGTGAATGTATGGAAAGAACAAGTTTTGCTTTTGGTCAGCATTTCCCTTCTGTTTTTTTTCCTCTGCCTGACTGCGATATTGTGGAGTTCTCTCCTCACACCCCTCCCTGACACACCCAAGGGGAAGGTCTTGGCAGAGCCCTGTGATTCTGCTTTTTGCAGACACACAACATCTGTTGTCACAGGTAGGAAAGAGAAGCAAAATGGAGGCAGGGCAGCTGTTGACATAATTGAAGGCTCTGACGTCAATCCTTTTAATTAGGTGGAGAAAGAAGAGAGCTAGTAGATATTTTTAGAAAGCAGGATGCTGGGGATAATTACCTCATGCTTGAGGTCTCTGGGTTTTATCATTTTAAGCTCTACAGTGAAAAAAAAAATTGAAATTACATCTTTCTAATTCTTTCCACTGCCTTATTTATCCTTGCTCTTTTTCCACCCTGTATCAACAGCTGGATTATTCAGGACCTTTAATCAGAACTTAGTTCCACAAACTTTTTATTGCTTACCTGTCTCCTGCAGATCAGTTGCATGTAATTTCAGACCCTCAAAGACTAATTAATTGAAATCAAAGCCAAGAAAAAGGATTTTAGGTGGGGTGGGGTGGTGGTGATGGTGGTGGTGGTGTTAAATACACTGTCTGTCTCTCCCTGCTGCCATGGAAGCACAAGGTAACTTCAGAATTTCAGTATTGCTCTGTTATCACTCATGTCCATGCTAGAGCAGCTGGAGACTTCAAGATAAGCAAAGGTGGATCAAAGCTCAGGTCTTATGAGTATGTCTGAGTGAGTCTGATCTACAAATCATTGTGATCAATAAAAAGTCACTTTTTGACTTCACCTGGGCTTAGACCAGCCAACAAAGTGCACCAGTACTGGTTTTACGGTTATCCAAGGGTTTCTGCCTCTAACTCTGCCCTTATTTCTCCTATGGCAAGGCCCAAGATGCTCAGGGCCCACCTGGATACCCTGGCTGGAGGAAGCTGTAAAGAGGTTGAGCTTTACAGATGGAGCTTTTTTGCTGCAGGTCTTTCTGCTTTTTCCCAGAGGCTTACAGCTTCAGTACTGTTTGGTTGACATGGGTGTGTTAGAAAATGCCTTCACGCTCACAGTCCCTGTACCTGGCAGCCCTCAGTGCAGGAGGGATGAAATATTATTATCACAATGAAGTGAGGTAACAACACACAGCCTGAGCTACAATTAGCCCATAGGAGAGGTTGCAGTCCAAAAAGCACTAGCAGAAGGAGAGAACATTAAATACATTTAAAAAAATATAAATTGTATAAATTACCAGACTGAGCATAATATTTACCTTCTAGGTCTTGGTTTTCTGTTGAGTGCTCCACCATTAAACATCCAGCGTTATTCAAGACGTAAGAGAATTCAGGAAAGGCTATGTCCTCAGCTGAGATTGTCTGCAGATTCACAGAGATTACACTAAATTGGGAAAAGGTTATATAAACTGCGAAGATCCCCCTTTGATAACCATGAATATTACAAGCCTGGTTTTGTACTCTGGTTTCCTAAAGAAATGAAGATTAGGTTATGCACAGGTGGGTACCTCAGTCAGTAATTCTTGCTGCTTTCCCTTTGTCTCTCAAATAATGTTTAAGTCTGCTGATGAAGTTCAGCTAAATTTGGCAGCAGGGTTGTGATCTCCAAGCTTTAGAGTTTCTCCAAGTTTCATGAAAAAGGGCATTTGAGTAGAGGAGACAGAGTTCCTAGGTATGGAAGTACTACAGTATACTTCATCCCTTATAAAATTTTGTAGAATTCAAGCAAGATACATTATGAACACTGATGTCAGAGACTGCACATTTAGTACATGACATGCTATACTCATAGTGCTGAAATCCATACAGAATGAAGTCTGTAATTTCTGCACTTCAATAAATTATTTTTTTTTTCCCCTGGAAAAAATATAGACTCGTGACCTGCAGATCCTGACTAGACTATACAAACCAACAGGCTGAATTTTTGTCTTGAATTCATTGTCTGATAGCTGCTTGGCCTTATGCAGAATGCAGCGGTTCCTGTAACACCGGCAGTACAAAGGGTTTAGACCTGTGATCCTGTGAGTGCACTCTCATAGTCTAAACTATCTGGAGAGCTGATGTGAATTAACATGGCTTCTTCTGCACCCTGTAACCTACAATTTGAACCCAGCATTTATAAAGCAAGGAAATTAAACCCATCATTTATCATTACAGTTCAGATGTAACTATTTGGCACTTGAACAGGTGAGAAATGCAGGTGATAGATTTTTATTGCAGTTAAACTATTTATTATTACCCAGGCACACATTTTGAAAAAAGTATTAGTTGCATTAGTGCTTTGCAGGTGAAGGGAGGTTGTGTACCCTAGTGTCTGACTTGACCTTATACTGTCCTTCATTGATTGCAATGTTTGTAGTGCAAAACAGCTTTGTGGTAAAATCGCTGCACATGTACTGATGGTCAGAGAGCTGAATTCTGCTTTTGTTCTGCAAATGCAACTCCCATTACAGTTAGAAGCTCTAAGTTCTGATCCTCCAGTGTGCAGTGTGCCTCAGCTTCAACTGTGAGATCAAAACCTCTTTGAATGTTAACTATTTTGATTACTTTGTTGACTTAAGTAATTACATGCTTGAGCATTTTGTTGAATTAAGGTCTAATCTGTAAACTTGCTTATTTTATCTATTCAGTGTTCACTGAATCCAAATACTTTATTTTAAGGTTTAAAAATCTAGCTGATCAGATTGAGTGTATAGTACTCTGTGCAAAGATATGCTAGAAACAAGGTTGCTCAAAAAAAGGAAAACTACTTTCTTGAGCACACTGACAAAGGGAAAAAGAAAAATAGATGACATTTTCTAAAGAACATTGCTGTCCCTGGCAGGATGATATCTGGGAGCTTCCTAACTTGCTTTCTATAGAAACTTGAAGTTTTAAGATGCAAATCCAGTACAGCTTTATCTATTCAAACACTTTGTGCAAAGCAAGAGTGGATTACTGCACTGTTACAGAACCAGTGAAACCAACCATTTTTTCCAGCATAGGACAGCTACTTTCAGTACACAAAATATCCCAGTGTACTCCTCTTGCAGGGTGTCCTGTGTGTCAGTTAGCTGGCAGTGTCCCAAAAGCCTCCTTCTTCCCATACAGAGAAATCTTCCTTGATCTACAGATATCTTTTGCATGTGTCAATTGATGCATTTGAAGTACTTGAAATAAGGATTTGTGTAATACTACATAGCTTATGGATCTGCAGCTTCAAGTAGTACCTGGAGGTTGCTTTACCCAAGATGCCTGCAGAGAGGTAGGAGCAGAAGATCAAAAAAAACCTATTAGGTTGTATAAGTAGTGTTATAAGGAGTGTTTATGGCTGAATCTAAGCAGTCATTGCTTACCTAACTAGGAAATCCCTGTGTGGTCTAACTCTCATTCCTGCAGTCAGATATCTCAGCCTATGTCCATTTGACTGGTCACAAGCTCTGTTTCTCTTCCCCAACAAAGATGACTGTATCCAGTCATCTATAGATTATCCTGATAAGTCCTAGGAACACACTTCAATCTTCTTGGAGAGTAAACTGTCTGTCTTTGCCCATGCAAGATTGAAGCAGAGCAGTTGTCTTCTTTCTTCACTCTTTCTGCCTATTTCACATGTCCTGGTGTTGAGGGTGTTATTCATACACTCAGAAGAATACACAGAACTGGTAGAACAACTTCAGCTTCAGATAGTCCCCAAAAGGTTAACTTGATGGATGTTTGCCTGTGCAGAGATTGGAAGCAGTTATTTGTTTCACACATCCTGTTCCTAAAACCTTTTAATCTTTTTGTATATAGGTCAAAGATGCTAAAATTGAAGCCGGTAATGCAAATAGCAGGATTCAGAGTTTTATGTGTGGTCCTCATTAGCTAAGTGGGTTACCAAGAAATCAGAATATTAACTGTATTTTGCAGGCTATTTAAAACTTGGAGATGGCTCTAGATTTGCTTGCTTTTTATCGAGGCAAGAAGAAAGGTTGATGATCTAGAGGTTGCTAAATAATAATAACAGAGTTAGGGAAGTTACTGAAATGGCCATTTCTACTAACTTGGTGAGTCAAACGCTAATCAGACAGTGGTTTTACCTACATGACACTGGTTACCTGTTGCTTGCAATGAAACCACATTCTGAACCAGACAAGGGCAAAGAATTCATGCCTTGCAGCATCAAGATGCTGTCAGACCCAGGGTGTGTATTTAGCTTACTGTTGGGGACAAAACATGTGTTGGAAGAAGCCTTCCTTTACTTCGCTTCATCCAGAGAAAAGATATGTAGAGTTACGGGGAAAGGGAGAACTGCTGAGACAAAGGCATCTGTTCAGTCTGGATCTGCCTTCATCCTGGAAGGCTTCATATCTTAGTGAAATGACCCTCTGTTAGCCTAAGAAAAAAAATAAGCAGAGAAACCACTTGCTTTCCATGCATGGAAGGATTTGAGCACTGGGATCAGAAGGAGTTATTTCAGACCAGTCCATGACTGCATCACTGAAGCTCTGAGACACTCAATCCAATCAGCTAGATATTTCAACCTTTAAAGTGCTTCTTTGTACCTAGCAAACAGTGATGAGACACAATAAACATGCTTACAATTTACTTCACATGCCTGCCTGCCCTTCAGAACCAAGTATCTTAAATGCACCCATCCTACAGCCAGAAATGGACATCTGTGATTATCCCATTCAATACCCTCAGTGACGCACCCGCCTCTCTTCATTCAGCCAATCCAGTACTACAGGAATTATTGCTCTGTCCTTATTCAGGCCAGCAACTGATGGTGCACGTGGAACAAGCCTGCTGGGAAGACATCCAGGCTTTGCTTTGACTCCAAGTGACAATTAGTTTGCTACACACCCCACCCCCACTAATCACAGCTAATTACTGTGACTGCTAAGAAGCCCTTGTCTATCTGCCCACTTGGCTTTGCAGATACTTGCTGAGACCAAACCTGCTTCCATGTGGGGATGTTCACACAGCTCTCGAGATTCACTGCTTAACCTACACTTTCCATCAGCTAAAAACTTCCGCTGTTGCCTGGGAGAGGAGCTTGGTGGTGGTGAAGGGAGTCTTTAGAGGGAGGGGGCTTGGAGTTATCCCAGGAAACAGGCCTTTTCCATTCATGTGTTGGCAACTGTGGCAGAGGCAGCAAATTAAGTGTCAGTGTAAGGAACCGAGAAGATGAGCTCCTGGGCTATGTTCTCATTCCATACATCCATTGACTTAAAGCTTATACTGATGCCTTTTTATCTCTCAGAAAGTTTTAGAATTAATTAATTAGCATTTGTGAACTGTGAACACTTCCTCTGATATGAACTATTAAGTATCTCAGTGAAATATGAATAATCTTGGCATGCTCAAATTAGCTCAACTTTGGTATAGGTGAAAAGAGTAGCACTACATCATATGGAATATCTTGTGTTATTTCAAATGCTGTAATCCTTCTTTTATGGATTTCTGGGCTATTTTTATAATACTAATTCTGATTTAAAATATTAAGTCTGACAGCTCTAATCCATGCTTCATCCTTGCATATCTAGCAATGTTAAAACACTCTGACTAGTCTAAAGGCATTTAAAAACAATTCCAAGCTGTACAAAAATCTGAGGAAAACATTCAAGCAACACAGATTTCACCACTTCTCTGGTGAGAAGAGTTTATGGAGCTGCACAAGCCAGGATTGCTGTTGTATTTAGTGTATTGCCTTTGATTATGTCCCAGTTTGAAAGTGGCTGATTTAATTTTTAGCTTTCAGTTGTTCTGATGTAAGTAGAGCTTGGTTGTGATTGTCCACTGATATAAAAAATGGTTTGTACATTTCCAGCTGTTGTAGTTTTCCTTTTTCCTCATTATGGTAGCTGCTCAGCTCTACTCTTAATAAATTAAGCAGGTATATAAAACTGGGCTAGAAATGCCTCCACCAAAATGGGTGAGGCTGAGAGACTGCTGCTGAACCCTGTTCCCCTTGCAGGATACAGGTGCTTTGAGACCGGTTCAAACTACAGCCAGGCAAAAAAATGTTTCACCAAACTACTCAGCAGCATGTAACTCATGATAGCAATGGAGAAAATGGTACAACTCTGGAGTTATCTTGTGTTCTTAGGCAGTTTTGTCCCACTTTGGGTTGTATTTTGGGCTGTCTGTACGGCAGATAGAAATGTACTTTGCAGTTTTGAATTCTACATTTTGATACTGAAAAAGCTCAGCTAACCCCTCCAAGCTGCACAGCTGCTCTGAGAGGGTTTTCAGCCACAAAGTGTGAAATCTTTACCACTGGTTTGCAATTAAAATGAGAAAAATCCCCCAAAAAGGTTTTTAAAAATATGTAACTTGGTGGTGGTTTTCAATATCCAATGTGTAAAAGACAGGTTAGGTTTTTTTCTCAGTTTTGTACTGAAACCTGATTTGACCATGCAGGAAGTAATTAAGCTAGAACGAGTGGTTCTGTTTTATCTGATCTTTAGATAATTTAGAGGCTGGAATGGGTGAGGGGTTTTTTTGTTATTTGTAGTGAACAATAAAGACTTTGCTGATTATATGTGCAAGTAAACACAGCAGGCAAATTATGTGAGGCACATAAAAGTGAGAAAGGGCTAAGAAAAAGCATGTGAGGAAGAATGTACTTGGTTCTGCAGAGTTTGGCAGCCATATGTAGTGTGATTTTCTGATACGGCCAGCTGGAAAAATAGAAACATAAAAATATTGTGCTAGAAATCCAGTTCAAGTCTCCATCTCCAAGCTGGTTTATAATTTCAAATTCTTTATTTCTATCTGATACATTACTGTAACAGGTACAATTTTATTAACTTCCTTAATAGAGGAAAATGGAATTTATTTGCTATAGGGAAGGGTGTAAGAAGATCCAGAGAGGATACTCCATTTCAATTTTGTAGTTAAAGCTTAAAGAGTGGTTTGAAAGCAATGCTTTTCATTAAACATTTAAGTAATCTCTGATATAGGAAAGGTGTTTGCATGCTAAACAGAGAAGGGTACAGATCACTTTCTGTAATGGTAACACTGTGCCTTGGCTGACCCACAATGTTGTCTTGCTTGGACCATCTGGATATAGCTCAGTGACTACTCACCTTCACAAAGACTTTGTTTCAGAGTGGGACACCTGATGAGAAATTAATCTTATGCTTCAATCCACTATATTCACTGGAGAAAAGTTCATTTGCAGTGGGAATGTACATGGGTTGGTTGCCTGTACAGTCAAAGGAGAAGGTAGATGAATAGAAGTAACTGTGATCACTTCAGTGCAATGGAAGAGTAGGTATGGAGAGAAGGGGCAGGGGGATTATAGGGGCACAGATAGTGGCTTTTCTAAGGACAGAGACAATGGCTACTTTGAAAGACAAAGGCCGTTTTGTTGTTACAGAATGGGTTGTTAGGAATGGGCTGCCCACTGAGGTGGTGGAGTCCCCATCCCTGGAGGTGTTTAAGAGTCGGGATGACATAGTGCTGAGGGATCTGGTGTAGTTGGGAACTGTCAATGTTGGGTTAATGGTTGGACTGGATGATCTTCAAGGTCTTTTCCAACCTAGGTGATTCTGTGAAAGCACAGATGGTGGTTGGGATGTAGGAATCTGTAGGAAAGCAAGACTTAAGAGATGCCTAAGACACTTTTTCAAGTGGGCTGTGAGTTCAGGTTTCTCTGTTCTCAAGCATGCTTATAGCTAGGTTTTAAAAGAGGCTGGGTGGCTCTTCAGAGTATGTGATTTTAGCACCTCATGCAAACTAGGCTCCAAATAACCCAGCCTGTCCTGCTCCCATCACCAAAGTCAGTGCAGTCACTGGTTTCTTTGAAAAACTGTGCCCATCTATCCTAGAATTATATTAAACATTATGGCAAATGCATTAAGGAAATGCATTTTCTCTCATGCAGTAGTGACTGTGTAAGTGTTCTTTGCCACTGTTTGATTATTTCTCCCCAGGCTGGCTCTTTTGTCATTAGAGCCACACAGTGACTGTGGCCTGCTGACCTTGTTTTCATGACACAACGGATCAGTCTAATCTTTCCAACACACGACCATGGAGCAAACAAGGCTATGTCAATCAGCTGGGTTTATTTTAAGCTTCCTGCAAGCTGCTTCCTGCTTCTTGGCTCCTCTCCAGGAAGCTAGGATATTCTCTCTTCCTCTCTCACAGCCCCTGGTGATTACACACTATGTGTTCTGGAGATCATGTTCATTCCCCAAGTTAGAGTGAAGATGAGATCTGATTATCAACAGTGGATACCTTGAAGTCTCAGTCCGTCCACATTAATACCCATGCCAAAACAGGTGACTGTCTATTGATTTCCATTTCATACACTTCTTCTTCTCTGAAATGACTAAGTGTATTTGCCCTGATCCTAAAAAGCCTTCACACTATACATTATGGAGCACATGTCACATAAAAATAGTCATAACAGATCAGGCCAGGGTCCACTAAGCCAAATGTACTGTCTCCAAAACAGGCACTCTTATAACAGAAAATACGAGAACAGGGCAAGGACATACTGTTGCTTCACTGAGCATTGCCCAAATTTTTGGAAAGTAGTGACTGTGAGACTCCTGCAGCAGAGGTGGGGTATTTATTCTTAGAAGCCCACCAAGGACTTTATTCTTTGAATTTTTTTAATTTGTTCAGTTGCTTCTGGAGCCTTTTTTTTTTTTTTTCTTTTTTACAGTATTTGCCGTGCTTTGTATCTAGGACTTCCAAATCTGAACTACAGGTTGCCTGAATAAGCATCAGCCTTTTGTTCTGAAACTACTGTCATGGTTCACTCAGTGGACTTGAGATGGTTCGTTTGCTACGATCTCGAAAGTGAAAAATTAAGGTGATCAACACCAAAGGGGGTATCAGTAATCAAACAGTAAAATTTTATTGTGTTGCCTGTGAAGTAGCTCGCATCAGTTAGAGATGGGTGAAAGAAAGGAGAAAAGTTAAGTTTAGAAAAAGGAGGAGGAGAGGTTATACCTATCACCACTGATCTTAAGGTGTCCTAATGGTCCCGGGTCCAGCTGATGCTGTGGCATCAATCATTGTGATCCTTGGTGGGGAAGACTCCTTTAGTTCCTTTTGGGGGTATATCTGACTTATTTGCCGAATTCCTATCTCCTCCATTTTCATTTCTATCTCACTCAATGATCCAGCAGACTTTGAAAATTTTGCTAACTGCTCTGCTTTTTCTGCTAACTGCTCTTCCAGGTTGAAGGTTATTTTCTACAAAAGTTTTGCCAAGTTTTCAAGAGATTCTATGATTTGTTTTTCATGGCTACACCAGTTATAGTGGTCTTTAATTCCTGTGACCAGGCTGGCTCCAAGAACTGCACAGATTATTGCTTTGCCTTTACCTGACCGTAATCTAGCCTCATTATGTATAGAAATCACTCGGTCTGCTACACTCTGCAAATATGCCCAATTGTCTCAAACCCACTCTTCCCTGGGTGGGGAGGGTCGAGCTCCATACTTTGCCAAGAGTGCATAGAACAAGTCAAGATTTTTTACTAATGGAGAGTTTTGATAACAGTCCTTTTCAGTCATTCCCATTACGAAAGGGCCAAACTCACTTCGGGGAGGTTAAACTTAGTTACACCACACATGCAACAGCTGCTGTGTTGCTGTTCTCTTCCCTGAGTGGCCGAAGGGACCAAAATCTACCACGGGGAGTCAAAACTTAGTTACGCACAAGTGCAAACTTTCTCAGATTGTTCCTTCAACTTCCCTGGGTAGTTGACCTCATCTATTGAGGACAGCTCCCCCTTTTGCACTAAGAGATCCTTGCACTTGATCCTGATAGACAGATCCCTCAATTCAGGTTTGGGGTGCAATACACTGAGGCGTCTGTGGTGTGCGGGAATCCTGAGTCGCCCCCCTTGCTTTCTGGGAACCTCTCACACTTTCAGGTGTAGGGCCAGGTGTGGCTGGAACGAAATGTTCTTCCCATTACAGACCACACACAACCTGCAACCCTCTGTCTCTCAGGATCTTGTCTGTGAAGCCAGTTTAATATCACGGTCCACTCGGTGGACTCATGATTGTTCATTTGCTATGATCTCAAAAGAGCAAAATTAAGGCGATCAACACCAAACGGGATAGTAGTAATCAAACAGTAAAACTTGATTGTGTTGCTCGTGAAGCAGCACGTGATAGCTAGAGATAGGTGAAAGAAAGTAGAAAAGTAAAGTTAAGTTTAGAGAGAGGAAGAGGAGAGGTTATAGCTACCACTGCTGATCTCAAGACCTCCTAACGGTCCCGGGTGCAGTTGATGCTGTATCGTTGATTGTTGTGATCCGTGGTGGGGAAGCTTCCAATTTTCATTGTCCAGAAATCATTTATGCTTAGTAACACACCTTGCTCTGCCTCTGCCTCAGGGGTCTCCGCCCTTCTCAGAATTCATGTCCTGTGGACTGACTCCTCTTTGAATGTCTTACTAACTCCCAGTCATTGGAAGTGGAGGAAC
>NW_020799143.1:3727421-3803309 GCF_003259725.1 Athene cunicularia | reverse complement strand
CATTACAAATTAAAAGATACACAAGATACCACAGGAGGCTTTTGGTGGAATAACTAAAAGAATTTGTATGTTGTGCCAAATCATTTTTTCAGTCAACACCTCAGTGCAACCACAGTTTTGTAAGCAGAGGGAAAAACTGGCCCTACTTGTATTGTAAAGATTAACTTGTTTTGACTGCAATTACAGTAAACATTATTTTGGGTGTAATATAATTACCAAAATCATATCTGACTTTTTCTCTAGGTTGGTTTTTGGTTTTGTTTTGGGTTTTTTTGAATAATCCTCTTTCTTTTCATATTGCTGAATTTTACGGGTGTGGCTTACAAAAAAATATATTTTCACACTTTGATATTTGATGTGCAAATTCTTCATTTCACACTTCCGTTTATGGGGCACTTTTCAGAGACAAGATAAGCTTTACTGGAAGTACAATGGAAACTGTTTTACTTATTAATCTTTGGGAAAGTGCAGCTGGGCATGTGCAGTAAACTGGCTCCTTCACCTGTGAAATAATTGGTTTTCCCCTACAGTAATTCAAAATGTTTTTTCCAGCTACACATTGTCATGGTCCACTTGGTGGACTCGTGATGGTTCATTTACTATGATCTTGAAAGCGCAAAATTAAGGCAACCAACACCAAAGGGAATAGCATCAATCAAACAGCGAAACCTTATTGTGTTGCCAGTGAAGTGGCACGCAATAGTTGAGATGGGTGAAAGAAAAGAGGAAAAGTAAAGTTTAGAGAGAAGAGGAGAGGTTATAGCTATTGCTGTATTGCTGATCTCAAGACGTCCTTACGGTCCTGGGTCCAGCTAATGCTCTCTGTTGTTGATCATCATTATCCTTGGTGGGGAAGCTTCCAATTTTCATTGTCCAGAAATCATCTTTTTTGCTTAGTAACACACTTTGCTCTGCCTCTGCCTCAGGGGTCTCCACCCTTCTCAGAATTCAGTTATCATATCTCCGCCCTTCTCGAGCGAGGCCATCGTGCATGCATGGGGGGGGGGGGGAGTGTCTGAGGTGTGGTCAGCCTTGGAGGTGGGCAGCCTTCAACCAGGAGGTGGGTTTTGGTATTATAATGGAGTAGAGTTTTCCTAAAGTTCATGATTTCTTCATCGATGTTATGGCAATGGTTGCGATCCATCTTTTTTGACAGTGGCTCTGCGATTATCTCTAACAGCTCTGGCCAGGCCCAGGTACCAAACAATAACACAGCACTCTCTGTACTGCATGGCTCAGGCACTGCAGAACAGCCCAGCACTCCCTGCATTGCATGGGTCAGTGCTCAGGAGAACAGTACAGCACTCGCTGTACCACACAGTTCTGCATTCAGGAGCCTTGGCACCACATTCCACTCCAGGGATCAGCAACTGTGCTCCAAACAGGCCATTGTGAGGTAGCTCACTGTCCATGTCCCTGATGACAGTGTTGAGACAATCTGGATCTTCTGACTGGCTCTTACAACCAATATATTCGTCACTCCTTGATTCTTGGATAAGAAGAGATGGTGAAAAAATTATTCCTGCTAATTTTCCCTGTGATGCTTATGTTTTTATAGACCTGTCTAATTTACTTCCTCAGCTGCTTTACTTTCTTTAGTCTGAAGAGGTGGCATTTCCTAGAGTGCATGCATCTCCGCAGAGGTGGTCACAGAAATGTCACAGGAAAGAAAGTTTCTGCCTGCTTTGAGTTCATACCAGGAGAGTTATTTCCTATCAGTCTATCTGAAGTCTTTCACAGCACACAGGGTTACGAGACTGCACAGGTTCATTCCAAATTAAATGCACATAAAAGTAGGCTTCCTGGTGTCACCAAGTAATTATTTCTGAGCAACAGCTGACAAATGTCAGGAACAGTCTTTTGCAGTGATTCCTTAATGTGAACCAAGAAGCAGACCCCATTCCCAATACTTTGGCTTTTCTATTTCTCATTTTCAAGATGAGCACAACAATGCTCCAACCAGTGCCACAGTACAAAAGCATGAAAATACAGCTCTGGTTTAGAGACTTTTCATAGACAAAGCTAGGACATGGGCATTTTTCTGACTTAATGCCTTGTTTTCTGTTTAGAGCTGCCTTAAAAGTGTTAGACACTACATGCAATTAGTCGTGATTTTTTTATTGTCAGTTCCTATATTGATAGGGCTAGTTACTATCAGTACTACTCACAGCAGTTTTAATTCTCCTTCTACAACAGGGAGACCTGATTTCTGGATGAGAGAAAGGCTATGGATGTTGTTTACCTTGACTTTAGTAAGGCTTTTGACACCATTTCCCACAGCATTCTCCTGGCGAAACTGGCTGCTCGTGGCTTGGATGGGCACACGCTTTGCTGGAAAAAAAACTGTCTGGATGGCCGGGCCCAGAGAGTTGTGGTGAACGGAGTTAAATCCAGTTGGCTGCCAGTCATGAGTGGTGTCCCTCAAGGCTTGGTTTTGGGGCCACTCCTGTTTAACATCTTTATTGATGATCTAGACGAGGGGATCAAGTGCACCCTCAGTCAGTTTGCAGATGACACCAAGTTGGGTGGGAGTGTTGATCTGCTCGAGGGTAGGGAGGCTCTGCAGAGAAACTTGGACAGGCTGGAGCGATGGGCTGAGGCCAGCTGGGAGAGTTTCAATAAGACCAAATGCCGGGGGCTGCCCTTGGGCCACAATAACCCCCAGCAGCGCTACAGGCTTGGGGAGGAGTGGCTGGAGAGCTGCCAGTCAGAGGGGGACCTGGGGGTGCTGATTGACAGCCGACTGAACAGGAGCCAGCAGTGTGCCCAGGTGGCCAAGAAGGCCAATGGCATCCTGGCTTGTGTCAGCAATAGCGTGGCCAGCAGGGACAGGGAAGGGATCTTACCCCTGGACTCAGCACTGGGGAGGCCGCACCTTGATGACTGTGTTCAGTTTTGGGCCCCTCACTACTAAAAGGACATTGAATGACTCGAGCGTGTCCAGAGAAGGGCAACGAAGCTGGTGCAGGGTCTGGAGCACAGGTCATACGGGGAGCAGCTGAGGGAACTGGGGGTGTTTAGTCTGGAGAAGAGGAGGCTGAGGGGAGACCTCATCGCCCTCTACAGCTCCCTGAAAGGAGGTTGCAGAGAGCTGGGGATGAGTCTCTCCAAGTAACAAGCAATAGGACAAGAGGCAATGGCCCCAAGCTGCACCAGGGAAGGTTTAGACTGGATATTAGGAAGTATTCCTTTACAAATGGGTTGGAATGGGCTGGAATGGGCTGCCCATGGAGGTGGTGGAGTCCCCATCCCTGAAGGTGTTTAAGAGTCGGGTTGACATAGCACTCAAGGATATGGTGTAGTTGGGAACTGTCAATGTTGGGTTAATTGTTGGACTAGATGATCTTCAAGGCCTTTTCCAACCTAGATAATCCTGTGATTCCGTAATTACAGCTGTGCTCCCTGTTGCTCCTTAATTTGTACTGGAGAGCTATTGTATTCATGTAGATATGGGGAATTGTTATATACAGAAACACATTAAAAGAATATTATTAGATTATTATTATTGCAAAACATAGTACTCTAGCTTTAGAAAATAGAAGAATTGTGCCTGTCTGTATGGTCTTTGGTTGATAGCCTTAAGAGTGTGCTGAGACATTCTGCTTCACTGATTTTCAAGTTGAGTTTTTTCAGATATTAAAGGAGCATCTGCACTGAGAGTGCTACAGTGGGTAAACTGCTTCCTTATCAGAAGAAATTCCTCCTTTATAATTAGAACTACCATTAGACTATGAAGGATTTTGTTGATAAGAAGAAATTGAAAGGGAGCGTAGAGGCTAGCCTCCTATCTAGCCACAGGGCTAGATAGGAGTTCTCTGTGCCCTACTGCATGGTCTGTGCTAAATCCTTTCACAGTTATCTGGACTGACCCTGTCACTAGAGCAGGCTGCAAGCACTACCCTCCACTCTAACCTCTCTTTATAATCCCTTGTCTAGATGATTGTCCTAGCACTTAACAGTTCATCCTACTTAAAGCCACAGAGATATGGAGTGGATATATGCTGACAGGAGGTGCTGCAGGACAATCCACACAGCTTAGCTGGACCAATAGGAAAACTTGAAGACTTGGACTAAACTCTTTTAACAGACAGTGCAAATTTTAGAAGATTTGATTTCTGATAATACTTTGAGACATCCTTAAAATTTGCTTTGAAACAAATTTCAAGTTCTGTTTTTTTCTGTATCAGAAGTGGTGCTGTTAAAAACAGTATAGTGTTACTATTTTTCTTAAAAGCCTGATTTACTGATAATGACTTCAGAAGCCCCTATTTACTTCAGAGTTTTTGAAAACTATGCCAAGAGGGGCATTTATACCTTTAAAAATCCTTTCAGAAAGCTTTCATATGCTTATGGAATGATGAGGTAGAGCAGAGCAGAATCAGTTCTTCCTCTCTACAGCTCCTGTTAGCTCCTCAACTGAGATTTGCAAAAGTCTGTCAACATCAAGCTGTCATCATGGCTGGTGCTTCTCCTGCAGTGTTAATGGTATGCAGAGGTAGTGTCTGCCACCACGATCAACAGGGCTCATTGAGAAGATGGATGCAGTCCATGGTAGTGCAGAGCTGGCACATTGTGTGCTGGAATTTCATTTAGTGCAGAACAGAACCATCTCACACCTTTAATTCTCAGAGCTAGATGTGTCTGGATGAAGCAGCTGTAGATTGCTTTATTTATATACTGTCTGACTTGTTCTATGTGTGAAAATAGGCAACCTGTAGCAGTACTAAAATATTCCCTGAAGCAGCCTACTTACCTTTTAAAACATCCTGCAGACAAATACTAGGTCCTTAGGCAATTTTGTCTTCCTCTTTGTGGACATCTGCATACACCAGGATTTTTCTATTTATATATGGCTGTTACTAACAGCCTCAGGATAAAAAGCTGATACTCCTTTTTTCTAGGCACCACATTAAATGAGAAAAACAAGGCAGTTTTTTGTGAACTCACTCTCTGATATCATGATAAAACTCCCAATGGGACCTTCATAAACAGGGTTTCTAGATGCTACTGGATGATGAATGGTAATAATTTCAAAGGAAGTGGGACAAAGTGATGGAAATGGACAACATCTGCCAAGAGAAGATGTAGTTTGTCCTCTGAGTGAAAGTGGCCGCTCAGGAAATGGAAAAGGGCATTTAAATCAGTACTTGTGTTGCAAGAGGAAAACCAGTTAAGATTAAAGCCTGAAGTGAGCTGGAAAACAAGAATCCTGTTTGCTGGGAAACACTGAGTGTTCTTTTCCCTCAAGGAGGAACAGGGTTTTCAAGATTTGAGAGATTTTCCTATAGCTGAAGGGAAGTCAGCAATTAGGATTATGCTGCTCAGCACTGGGAGACCACAGGCTGAAATCTGAGTTTGTTGTATCCTAAGTAAAAAGCAAGGTGTAGAAATATTTCCTTCTGCAGCTCTTGTAAGCAACTGAATACATTCCACACCAAGATATCCACAGCCTGTAACTAGGGCACCAAGCTAAAATGTAAAAAGTCTTCGATTTACACCAGATAAATCAGGTTTGTTTAGATGTTATTGAGATAACGATGCTATTTTCCTGAAACATGAGCGCTGTACTTTATAATTTGAGAGCATATTCTGGTCCTACAGAGGAATATCATGTATTAAAAAACCCCTATGAACATTAGGAGGGCTCTCATCCTCTTTGCTTACCATGATTTCGAAGAAAGAGATGAGGTTGCAGCACCAGTCCTTGTTGCTGGAGATGTCTGGAGCAGTTGAAGGCTTCTTGCTGGTGAGGCTGTAGCACTCTGAGGGACTCTGCTTCTCTATGCCCTCAGGGAAACTTTCCCCCACTATGGGCCTTGAGTGTTGGGGGTCACTGTCTCTTCTCAGACACAGATGCATCACTTCACTGAAAATGCAGGGACAATTGTTGTGAATCATTTGCTTTCACCTGATATGCAGAAAAAACAGAAATGTGTTTTAAGAAATCAGCTGGTGATGTTTGCTCCTGCAGGTTATTTACTTCTGCTCTGGAGGGAACTCTTTGCTGCTCACAACAGGTTATTTCCCTGGCTGCTCTCTCTTGGCCGTAGTGTAAATTTGGTAGGCTGAAGGTGAAGCACTGGATTCTGTCTTGTCAAAGAGGGCTCATGAAGCTTGCTAGATGTACATTTCCTGGGTACCCAGCAATGCACTAACTTCCAGAGGCCAGATTTATACTCACCTAGCACTGTGTAAACTGTGCTTCTATCTTTTAAAAGTGGACAAAGTATGTAAGTAGACTCATGCTTCTGTGTTACTTGAGCAAAAGACTATTCCCTGGAAGAGATTTTAGGGGGATACAGTACCTGTATATGTCCTTTTTCTTGGCATTTATATCTGCCAATACAGGATCTTTTTTTCTGTTTTGATTCCCCTATGATTCTATCTTGCATTTTGCGCATACTGTTCATTCCCATATCTCTGGTTGAATTATACAGGGCTCTTGATATGGAACCAAGTAGAGAATGTAGTGGATGACCAATTTTTAATTACTTTTTTTTTTTTTTTTTAAGGCAAGGGGAAGTATCTCTCTTGGAAGGTGCCACAGGGTCTGTCAGCGATTACTCTTTTTTGAGAATGTGTGGTGTGTAAATGTTGAAATTTAGCATTACTGGATGTTTGTGTCACAAATCATAAAATTATGTAGGTTGGAAGGACCTCTGGAGGTTGCTTCTGCTTCTCTCTCCTCAACACTAGTTCAGCTAGATCAGATTGCTCCACACGGTGAACAACTATGCTTTGAATAACATCAAGAATGGAGAACCTGCGACGTCCCTGAGACTTTGCTACAATGGGGACCTTCCTCTCTGGGGAAAAAAGCTAGATCTCATGGGAGTGCCCTGTGTTGCATCTTGTGCCTGCTGCCTCTCACCCTTTCTCTGTGCATCTCTGGGAATAATCTATCTCCATCTTTGCTCTCCCCTCCCATAAGGCTGCTGAAGACATCAGTAAGGTCCCTCTTAACCTTCTTGATTTAACCTTGCCTTGAAAATCATTACCTATCATAAAGCAACATTAGTTTAAGGGCTTTACTAGTTCAGTTTTTGAGCAGGAAGGGATTGAGTATTCAGGTTTTTATGCACAACCACAAAGGCTACTGTTCTTTTTCATCTGACTGTTCCATTGTTTATATTGACCTGTGGTTCTCTGGTTTTTGTTTATTCCGAGGAGTTGAAGCTCTAAATAAGGCAACTGTTAAAAGTAATGAAATAGTGACAATTGTCAAAACTGTAAATGCATTTTTAATTGAAATGGTTTTTTTAGACACATAGAACTGCTTTAATATGTAATAATGCTTCAGTGCTTGTGAAATAGTTTTCACTTTGCACCAAAGAAGGAAAAAATATAATTCACAAACTCAGAAGAGGAGTGTTGACAACTGACTAGAAATAATAATTTTCCAGCAGCACTAAAAAGATAGGTTATGATTTTATACTTTAAAAACCACTTTTGGTTTCTTATTTCTTGCTTTGAAGATGCAATCCTTCAAGAGACTCACAGAAAGATAGGGTGGCAAAATGGTTAACCCAGCATTTGGGCAGAAAGGCTTCTAGAAGTTTTGACATGTAAAGAAATGTTTTGAGAAATAAAGACATAATAAAAGCAGTAGTGACATTGAAAAATGCTGGACAGTTAAAATACCTTAGTAAGGAAGCAAAGGCAAGGCAGGCAAAGGAGAGGGAAAAAACCTGTATGGATGAGTACTAAACCAATATGCAGTTAGAGAAAGCAAAGCTATTGTGCGAACAGAAATGAGGAACAGCACAGTTAGAGGCTGGAGATCAAAAGGACTTGAAATAGAGGAGGGCAAGTTCTGGGAAAATTTTTATAAACAAGAATGCCTTAAAAGTGGTTTCTTTGATAAACAGGAAGCAAGTGAAAGCCTAAGTAGGTAGCATGATGCTTTTTAGATTTGAGAAGGCTGTTTTGGAAAGAAAGAAATAGCACTGAATAAAGAGTAGTTCTGAACATAATGTGATCTTTTTAAAAAAAAAACAACACAATAGGCCAGTTCATCACTCACCTCACTTTCCTCTCAGTTAGAGAATCAGTATGCTCCTGTTACAGAAAAGAACAGGAGCTCATGACCAAATTGCCTTTTTTTTACTGATTCTCTTAGGCAATTTTGAAGAGTCTGAAGGTGTTTGGGCTATTGCTGATTTTTTAGTGAAAAGTTGTTGAAAGCAGATGTAAGCACAAATAAACATAGAAAAGCCCCTAAGAGACTGGAGTCTTCAAAGTAGCTCAAGAGTAGTATCTTAAAACTTTGTCAGAGTTTGGAGGGATGGCCCTATACCTTGCTTTAGATGATTTTGCTGCAAGGTAGAGACAATAAAAGTGAAATTCCTCCTCAGCCTTTGCACTTTATGAGACACAAATTACTTCAATGGTATTCTTTTGCATTCATATGAATGGGTGAAAGCGTCTGTCAACAATAACTTAACATTAATTGCTTTTCAGTTAGATTAGTGAGTATGTCTAGATGATATAGTGCTCATGTGTGCATTGCAGTGCTTTCTCAAATGAAGAATTAATTATGCATGTCTTCTCTGAAAAATCCTTTAACTAATGTGAATGCTGTTTTATCATCCATCTTCATTATTAAGGAGTATGTATGGCCCTGTCAAATTCTGTAAGAACAAGTCAGGAAAGGAGATAAATTAAAGAGAAGAGCTCAATAAAGACAACGCTTATTTGTAGAATGGTATTTAGACTCACTCAGTAGATAAGCCAAGACTTTGGACTGAAGGACAGATTCCAAGCTCCTTTCCTCCTCACTGGTAAAAATCTCCTGCTTACAAGGCCATGTACTTGTGGTGCTCATGGATTCATTGTTTGCTCTGTAGCAGCAGCACAAAAACTATTTATATTGAAAGCTCCATGAACCTTTCAGATTCCTTGCATTGCTCACAATATAGAACATACCTGAGAGTATCAACACTGCAGGTAACAGGAGGTCATACAAGGTAGCTCTGTCACCCAGACCTTGTGCAAATGAGAAGGCAGTAAGACCAAAAAGAGATCTAGATTTGAAATGTAGTGAACATGACCTTGAATGTTAAAACATGGGGACTCAAGTCCTTTCAGGCTGAGAGGCTGGCAGCCCAACTCTGGTGCCTCATTTATAGGGCAGCATGTCTGAAACAAAGAACATCAGAGCAGTCTGATACCTGTACCTCTGCACTTTCTGCAGCAGGGACTATTCCCTCCATAGCAAATCCACAAGTGCAATTTGCTAAGAGACACATGTCAGGTTAATAACACAGCTTTTGATGACCTGAGTCATACATACCTCTAATGCCAAAGAGGATTTGGACTGCACTTTTCTGAGGGAAAAGTTATCCATAATGAGAAATGCTGCCAAGTTACTTCTTCTGCTGCATCCAATATCTGTCAGTGAACAGGACAGCAGAGTGGGCATGCTTATGTTTAACATTCCTGTCCCATCATGCGTATCTGTCCTTAATGAATTGCTGAAATATTAACTCAGTCTTGACAGCCTGATCTGTGTGCCCTCCACCCTCTTTAATGACCCCAGGATAAGGTATTTCAAGTGGGCTGACACTCAGACAAAGAAAAAGAGACTCCTTGGCAGGACTCCAGGCAGCCAGCTTTTCTAGATTTCTGCTGGGAGATGTGTTTGTGTGCATGTGTGTGTGTGTTGGAGAGGGTTGGAATTTACAGTAAGAAGTTGTGTTAAAAAATAGTGATCTGCATATCTCTTCAATGAGTTTATCTAAATGTTTCCCTTTCTTCCCTTTCTCTTTCTCCCTTCTCACATTTACTGTCAGGAAGGGCCACCTCTGAAGGGTCAGTTCAGTACAGCCTGGCACCAACACAGACAGACGTCAATGGCAGATCAAACGGTGAGTCAATTTGCAATCAGAGGACTCCTTGAAATGGTATTGTTTTATGTGCATGTGGAAGGTGCAAGAACTCTGCTGAGGGCTTCCAGAAGAAGGAGAGGTTTGTCACCCCTAGCTCCCTCTGGTTGGAGCAGCCTGCAAGTTAGATGGTGTAATACTCATATGTGCATTACCATGCTAACCAAAAGCATTAGATAAAGGTAGCTTTTCCTGAAAGATATACGGTGTGCAAGGGCAAGTGCTAGGGAGTTTTACCAACAGAATAGGCTTTTGGAACTGGCTGTTGTTCACAGAAAACTGGCCACCAAGAAAGCTGAAGTGTCTTCTTCAGCTGACTAGAGAAGAAGAGTCCGGAAGACGTGCACAGTCAAAGCTCTTCATCGAACTGTTGCTTTCCCAGCTGCAGACAAGAGCTGCCAGTCTCAGATTTGTGTAGGAGCACTGATCTGTCTTAGGACAGGTGAAGAGATCTTGCTTTCAGTTTTGAGGTAATTTAGCTGCTATCACTTAGATTCTCTGGTGCTCCCTGAAGCACCTGGAAGGAGGAGATGAGCCCTTGTGTGGCATAATATGCTCTTTCTCTCTCTTTATGCATGCACACAATGTTATTCCAGTCCTTGGTGGGCCCTTCTCCTGATATGTGTGTTGAGGGGAGAGACTCTTTATGGTGCGTAGGAGGGGAAAGAAAAAATTCATTACATAGAGCAAATGAAAGACGACACCTGCTCCTCACTGTTCCTAAAAGCTACTCCTGTGCTATATTTTCCTCTTCATTAATCTTCTGGAACCAATAAACTTTGGCCCAGCATCACAGAGAAGGTAGCTGGAGAGGGGATAGTGGGTTGAAGGAGAAGTGGACAAGTGCATGAGCTGGAGGGAATGAGAAAAGTTGATGGCAAATGGAGACGAGGCCAGAAGGGAAAAGAGATGGCAGTGAAAAGATTCAGAGAAAACAGTTCTGGGTCTATGGAACAGCAATCTGAAGGATGAAGATGTCACATGTTTTTATCTAAGCTGTCTGGCCTGAGATCTGTAAAAAGCCTCCATTCACCCCTCCACTTCAAAGACATTAGGACAAATTATACCTTCTGGCAGAGAGGGACTAAGCGAATGAACTCTGTCTGTCACTATTCAAGACTGACCACCAGACCTATATAATCTGTAACATCTCTTTCATGGATAGGTAGTGTAAAGCAGTTGCAAACTACTGCAAAGATATATCTTTGGAAAGATATGAAGATGGAGCTTTTTATTAGTAGACTTTAATATATTTGTTAAAATCTTGCTCATAAACTGTAAATGTAACTGTAATAATGTTATCATAAATTATGCTGTAATCTGATTTTACACTGTGCAGTGAACAATGGAAAATTTACAGCACAGACCGATGTCTTACTGAAATGTGACTCTTAAGCAAATAATTGGTTGTTTCTTCTTGCCGTACTTCTTTGCCCAAAATGCTTGAATCATACTGTATTTATCCCTCTTTTAGTTTTCTGATGGTTTATTTAAGTCCTACAGTTCATGTAGTCTGATGGTCACTTCTGTAAACTATTGCTTGGAAGCGTTGATATCCTGGGCAGTGCATCAAATCAGATATTTAGGCAGCTGTATCAATCCTGTGAGCAGTTTCATGTATCAGTAAACATGTGGACACAGGCCCTGAGATCAACAGAAACTCATCGTGAAATTGCAGCATGCAGCTGAGGGACCTGGGCCTGTATTTATGCCAGGTGGAAGTGATTTTAAAAGATTTTTAAATTTCCCAAAGATAAGAGAGTGAGCACAGGCAAGGGGTGGGAAGGAACTGAAGCTGATGCTTGGCTCATCATAGCAAGGCTTCAGCAGTCAATGGCTGGATCTGAACACAGGTTTTACATTTTACCAGGTCCTGGATCAAAAAAACAGCAACAGAAAAAAGCAACAGCCTCAGACATGTACCACCACATGTTTTCTGAGAGGATGAGCTGCAAAGCATTTTTTGGAGACTTAAGTCTCTGTGAAATACAATACACTATCATACCCTCTTTTTAGTTCACATCATTGTCAATCCTGTACTTATATAGAGCAGCACTCTATTTTGGGCTTTTTTCTTTTCTTCCTCAAGTTGTCAGAGCACTTAATCAATTTCAGGGTAGACTGTGATTATCTCTGCTTTCAGTGGTTTTGTTAATGGCCACTGTGCTTCCTCTCTAGGCTTAGTGTCAAAATTATTGTGGCTGTGCAATTCTTGGAGATTTCCAATAGCATCTTAAAATGATGTTAGGACCTTATCATTCAGAACAGTCTCCTTTGACTGACAAAGCCTTGTACAAACAGCAATAGTCTATCTAGGTGGACAGAACAGTGGCTGAGAGAGGGTGGACAATCCCCATTCTTGGAGATACTCAAAACTTCACTGAACAAGGCTTGGAACAAGCTGACTGAACCTGAAAAGTCATGCTTTGACCAGGGGTTGGACTCAATGTCCTGCAGAGGGGCCTTCCAAACAACATATCCTATCATTTATTGTAAAATCATCAACAAAAGTCCTGTGCATTGAGGTACAGTCTGGTAGTACAGATACTGAGGTAAGGTCTGATACTCAGTCTAGCATGCAAGCTGCAGAAAGTATCCTCGCTCTTTGGAAATAAGCTGCCTCCTCCAAAACCACCAAGTGAATGTTGTCTTCTGGTAGTCTGCAGTGGACAGGAGAAGAATGTGATGGAATTTTTAACATCAAATAAAATGAAATCTGCTATATACACGGGGTAGCTAGGATTTTAGGAAACAAAGGCTGGAAGCCGTGCTGACAATCTTAAGCAGGCAAAGAAATCTTGCTCCCCATAAGACTGAGACTGACTGAACACTCTCAAGGGCAGAAGGACAAAACTTCCTCTTCACAGATGTCGGATCAGAGCTAAAGGCGTCTCACTCTGACAGCATTGTTCATGTTGTGTAGCTAAATTGAACGGGTCAGGTCCTGGGGCTGTCAATCCAGCAAAGTTTGCACCTGTATTTAGAAAGGAAGTATATAGTCTCCAAGGGCAAAATGCACCTGAATCTGATGTGACATTGTGATAAACTCCTGGGCTCTTTTAGTAGGAAGAAAGTGTTGTTGCATAACTGTAGGCACGTGTAATATCACATCCATTGCATATTTTCAAGCCCTGAGCTCCCATTTGGTTTTGATGGACCCCAAATTTTTTCTTCTGAATGTTTTTTTTAACCTTTCTTTTTTGTAAGAATGGGAATCTAAACTGAGAACTCATAAATTTCTGCTGTGCATACTGAACTCTTAAGTATAACCTGAGGTAGAGTTTGTAGAAAGAATTAATAGCAGATATTGTCTTATGCCAACTGACATAGATGTGAAAAACAGACTGATTTTTTGACATGCTAGTCACTGTTCATGTGTCAAACAGAAGCAAGAAATTTCAAGCTATCATACTGCATTCTGCATTTCCTGTGTGTTGTATTTTGCTTCTTAAAATGCCTGTTCAGAGTCCACTGAGGCTGCTTGGGTGGCTGCTATTCATTTTAGTGGGTTTGGGGATAAGTATCTTATCAGCATCATTAATGATTAAAACTGAATTTATGTGTTCTGGTTTTTCTTGCTATCTATGACATTACTAGGGTTTTTTTTTTAATGGCCATTCATTAAAAAGCAAACTATCTCACTCCCTGAGACATACCAAATTGTTTCTGCAGTCTGCTAATGACTGCTAGTTCTGTTGCCAAAGCTCATAGGGAACATTTAGAAAGTTAATTTATATTACTAACAACACTGCTGCCTTCTCACTTTGTTATTACAAGAGTTAAAAGCTTATCCTTTCTGTGCTCTTATATACATGATGCCTTGATTTTTGTCAGCATCCTAATCATGTCTGTCACAATACAAATTGAATGGAAAATCTTCCACAGGAGTGTCCTGCCCACAACTTTAGCATTAGCAAGAAATAATTGTGCAGTGCCTTCTATGAAGACATTTCATTCCATCACAGTTGAAAATTTCAAATGATTGGTTTTGTTCCATTTAATCAAAGCTGCTACAGAAAAGTCACTCTGGAACAAATTTTGGTGCCGAGATCTGAAAGCAGCATAAAGACAGCAGCTATAGAGGGTTGATGACTCTCATCATGTGAAGCAACTTTTAAGGATATAGGCATGGCAGGACACCACTCATTTGCAGTTGCAAGCTTCTAATACACACAGGGTTTTATGAATCTTAACAACTCTGGAGTGAATTTGAGACAAGACAGGGGCATAATGTCACTGATCTTCTGAGGTGATGATACATGCCAGTGCTGGATTATGGCCCTCAGGTCTCTTCTCTACAACACTAAAATGACAGAGCAAAGTCTGCTTTTCCAGGTGAGGGGGACAGGCAGAGGTGATGGCAGAGATCAGACAAAAACATGTGCCAGCACTGTGTGAGAGTCTGGCAAGTCAGGAGAGTCTCGGTGTCAGTACCACTGCAGAGTGAGTCCTAGCACAAAGTGTATCTGTTGCTCAAGAAGGGGGGACATGGGAGAGGCGCTTATGGGGTTCAGTTAAGAGCAGAACTTGATCTTTAAATACTACAATATGTTAGAGCTGTGAAATATTCAGGGTTGTGGGATTTATATTTTTTTAACGACTGCCTCCAGGAGATGGATTTAAAAGATAAAAACATACACTAATTGCTTTTTCTTGTGGACTTTTCTTGGCTTATATTATATCTTGTATTTCACAGATGTATTTCATAGATATTCTGGAGCCTGTTTACATGGGGACACTCAGCAAATAAGATCTGAAATAATTTTTTTAAGTGCATTTATTACACAGAATTAGATCCTGGTGTGGGCACTCTCACTCAGAATTAAGTTAAACTAAAATAAAGGGTTACATTCAAGAGCAGGGTATAAAAGGCAATGAAGACAGGAGAATTTGCCTTCATCTGAATTTTCTGAAAAGCTCATGGAGATAAAATGCTATAAACTAGGTCTCTGCAAGTATAAGTGAGCTTTACCCAGTGGTTTCATTCAGATGTTCAGTAGGGAAGAAACTGGTCTTTAGTTAACCATGCAGAGTGGGAATGCTTAGGAATTGGCTGGGGTGTAGGAAAAAGGTATAAACTGCAGACAAACACCTGCTGTTTAGCGGAAATTAAAGCAGCCTTTGGCATTTCCTGCTTTGTGCTTAAATTAAATTACTGTATTTTTTAAGTCAGTACTATTGCATCTGACTGTTTCTTTTGTGAATGGGACAAACGTGATAGAAAATATAAAATGGAGTGATCTAAACATAGAGGAACAGACACTTCTGCCTTTGTATAAGATGAACATAGTTTCTCAACAATATATTTTGGCTCTGAAATAATTACACATTATGATTATTATGTCACTTCAGACAAAGTATTGCCACAACTCTTAACAGTTTTGTAGACAAAGAATTCAAAAAAGAAAGATTTTTGCCTGCCCTGCAGTGTGTTCACATGAAGTTTGCACTTACATAATGAAGAAGAACTTTGAAAGGTTGTAAGAAACCATAGTTTACATGGTATTTCTGTTCTGGCTGCAGGTCTCTTTCTGCTGTTGCACTAGGTAGGTACGGTCCACTTGAACATAATTTGGATTTGACAGTTTCCAAAGGATCAGACAAAGAACAGAGGAGGAAGTATGTTTGGGAAGAGCCAGGAGAATGATGTGACTGAGATGACCAGCTAACTGCTTGCAAGCCAGCAGCTGATTTCATGCTTAGATACAGTAATTTCTTCACATAAGCTTGCTCAGCTGAAGGGTGCAACACATCTTTAGTTATCACACCTGAATCCTTAACTGGAAAGATCACAAAACCTCACAAAAATGTGACACACATGCTAAGGACATCCAGAAGTTGTCCAAATAGCATATAGTCAGGGTCCAGTAGGCAATGTGAGCTCAACAGAAAAGAAAGCAATCGATTGAATTTAACAGCTCATAAAATATCAGGTTGTATTTGGTGAAATAAAATGGGATGTACTATGGATCTTTTTACAGAGTTATGGATTGTAGCTCAGGGAGGGAAACACTTCTCTCTCCTTTTATTTTCCCTGTCTACCATTATTCATGCACAGTTGTGTTGTGGGCTCCCTGTAGGAGTGGGTCCCCGCATGTGTAAAGCCCAATTGTGCTCATAGGGCAGTTAGTGTGAACTGCACAGAGACTTTTGTTGCTGGTTTAGGTAAGATTTTGAAGGATGAAACTGCTTCATGAAGAGTTAGACTGATCAAACTAGAGTGTCATTAAGGATATTTTCCTGTTATTCTTAATATCCTTCAACTCATAACAGGGAGAAAGTATTTTTCTGAAAGAGGACATTACTTCCTCTTGCTTGGCAATCTCTACACTAGCCCACACATATTAATCAGTGTCATGGGGTAACTCCTGACATTGTGCTGACTAAGCCTACAGAAATGTGAAGGGAATTGTGTGCCACCAGCTGCAGCCACCATCCCATGCCATACCATAGATGTAGCCAAGGTCTCACTGTTCTAAATCAGGACCAAGTCCATAGGGTCTACAAGGGCAAAAATTGATGCAAGTGACAAAATTATATTCAGTGGGGCTGACATAAATTCAGAAGCGAGAAACAAACAAAAAAATGCCATTCACAATATGTTACGAAGCTGCTGTAAATGACTTCAGCTACTTTCATATTTCCAGTATGCAGAATTATTTTTTTTTCCTGTGATTTTAAGTGAGTTACAGTTTTGGGGATTTTCTCTCCATTACTAAGGCATTTAGAAAGACCTTTCTGTCACTGTTTTCCAAGGCCAATGAAAACACAGGGCTATTGGCACAGTCATTAGAATGAAGAACAAGTTTTAGGCTGCACTGCCCCAAACTAAGTCAGTTATAATCTCTGCATTCCTGGTCACCCTTCCCATCTTTTAGTTCTCTCTGGGATGGCCCTGCTGCATGGCCAGTCCCAATTATGCCCTGATGTTTGCAAGGATGGCTTATTGCTCCCTTCTGTCCCTGTTAGTAGCCCCCCCCGCTAACCACATCTGTAGGTCTCCAGGTAATCTAGCAAAGAGACAAGAGGAAAAGAAGTGTAAAAGCCCTTCAGATAAAGGTGTCAATATGTTGCTGAAGGTCTAACTGGGCTTCTCACAAGCACTGCTTGCATATGGACAGGCCAGGCGTTCAGATGGTGTGAAAACTGTTCTCCCCAACATCTGGTGTTATTCAATTACACCTGCCCAGTGCCCTGAAATTCAGCCTAAGCTCAATACCTTTGCATCTTAGTCCATCCATATCTTCACACTCATCTAAAACCATCCAAGAACTTGGTCAAGTGTCATCCAAGATCAAGGTCAGTGCTCCCCCCAACTCCCAGGCATGGTTCCCTGTCTCCTCTCTTTTGTCATCTCTTCATCTCTTCCATTCCTCCAATTGCAAGAACTGACTGAAAAACTAGTCAAAACCCTCTGTTCTGCTGATTAAGGATATCAATTAAACTCAGACACCAGAGTGAAAAAAGTAGGCGTATTTTACTCGTGATAACCAATGTAACAGTGTAATACAGAAAACATGCAGTAAGAAAAAGCAGAATAGTGCACTTAAACCAGCAAACAGGAAAAAACAGGGTAACACATTAAATCATTACTACCCGAGAGAGAGAATGGAGATTAAGAAAAATACATCACCACTTGCATATATTACCATCACCCAGACCCGCAGTGGCTGGGCAGCCCGGGTCACAGCAAGGATTTGGAGAGCCTGTCCCGGCAAGGGGGAAATCCTATCGGTGTGTCCACCCGTAGGTGAGGCTTCCAAAGTCGCTGTGAGTGGATCCAGCCTTATATAGCAGAGACCAACAAGCCAGATTAGTTGGCACCTTTTTTTTGAACGGAAGACTTCTGGTTTCATTCTCCTGTTGGATTCCACCCAAAGCCTGTCCAGGGCTCAGGGGGAGGAAACCAAGGGAGTTTCTAACAAGGCCAGATACTTGGGTTCTCAACCTTGAACAAGGCTAAACAAGGGAAGCTGGATACATTCTCTCCTCACTACTGATTCCATTTTGTCTAAGTCACATCTTTCACTAGTGAGTTTACATACTTTGTTAACGATTACATACCAAGTTAGCAGCTTCGGCTTGGGGCCTGTTGTTCAGGCTTCAGTACTTCAATGCTTTAGCACTTTTTATATCAGCATAAGTGCATTGTTATAACTGAGTACAATACATACTACACAATGGTTTTCAGTTATAAAATATACAGGATTCATCTATAGGTCAGCTCTGGCTTGGGCCGGTTGTCCAAGCCTTACCACTTCACCCTCTTTTTGCAGGGATAGTTTTCAGTTAAATCAGTGGATTCATGGCAGAAGGAGGATACTATTGGCATCTCTGCTCAGAGAAAGGCTGACATTTCAGCTCAACTCTTATTAGATATTGAAGTCCAAACCAGACAGGTGTTAGGAAGGCTTGAGTGAGGGGAAAGGCATCTACAAGTGGTCAGGCTAGCTGTGAAATGCAGCACCACAGAAAAGCATTGCTTATACTGCTGCCCACAATACTGGTGAAACAGCTAGACCACTTCAGTTCATCACAGGCATTACTGGAACACCCCAACGCATAGGAGACCCTCAAGCCCTATGCCTTCTGTGATTTCCCATCAGGATATCTTTACTTTTCTTCCCATTGCTTGTGCCTGTTGCCAAACTATCTTTATTGTTGGAGGCTTCTGCAAGATGGCTATTCTCAGGAGTGCAAGTGGATTTCTCTTATCATGGCTGCCTGAAGTGCTTCTACCTTCCCATCAGTCTCTTCAAAATGTAATACCTGCCCCTGCAAAACATAAGAAAGATAATTACCCAGCAGATCAACCTCCTGCTGGATATGATGATTTCTATCAGGCATGTGGTCTTTAGACTGCGTTCAGGGCAGCCAGGGACTGTTTCATACATGGTCTTCAACTGTGATAAAAGCTTCCCTTCCTCCAAGGGTCAAGGCTAGGTTTCGCTGTACAATTGGGTCTAGGCTTTACTGACAGGGCAGACTCACTGCTTTCTGAGAAAAGGGAGGTAGGAAGTGAACTACAGTCCAGGCTATGACTTCAGGAACAAGCTACCACAGATAGGCTTTACAGGATAAGTACTCAATTTAAAATGAGTGCACCATATTCTGTCATCCTGTCACCAGCATGAGGCAGCTCCATCCCTACGGAAATGCTTGTTGGAGTAGGTGGAGAAGTCAAGTTTGCCAGGTTTCTATCATGGATTAAGCCTATTGCTATGAGGCAAGGAGTCAATCCCCAAGACTTTTTCTGTTCTCTTTCCAATGAATGCACAACATTTCATTTTCAGTGAGATACCTCACTTCTCTTCTTGCCAATCCCATTTGTATTGGGTTTCATTTCCCTCTCTAATACAGAAGGTTACCAGCATGTTCATGCCCAGAAGGCATCAGTTTGCATCTGTTCTTAAATTCAGAGCACATAGCTGTGCCCTCTATTTCCATTCTTTGGAAGCCTGAATGTACCATGGATTAAAATAGAGTGAAAACAGATGCTTGATGATAAAGAGGTCCCGTTTGCTTGTGCTAATTTCAATTTGTGCTGTGAGGATTTTGTCACTGTCTAATGGTTAATCTTTGTAAGGGTTCAATGAATCTGCTGGGCTTGGGGCTTTGGCACAGACATGATAGGCCTGCATTTTTGATTTATGGAAGTTTTGGGTTCAAAGCTTGCTGAGCTGCCCAGAACTGCCCAGCCATGAGAGCTGACAACACTATGTTACACTCTTGTGCTGCAAGTTTGACAAGTAGGGACATCCCTCTTCCAGAGTGTATGAGAATAGTAGAGTCAGTTGTGTCCACCCTGCTCTGCTTATGCACTGGAAAATTGGCTTCTGGATGTGGAAAACCTGCCTTAGTGCAGTTTAGAAAGGATCTTTCAATCTTCTTGTTTTGTACCAATTGAACTTCAGTGAGCAAAGGCCAGAAAAGGCAGGTGAGAACTTTACAAAGAAGACACTTAAAATCTCTTCTGACAGCAGGCAAGAGCAGGTTACAGGATGTGAAAGGAAACGCCAGAGAGTGAGGCATATGTGTGAAGCAACTTTTTGATGATGTTGATAGTATCAGCTGTTCACATGCCTCTGAGATGAGTTTAGTGCCCCCCAACTCAAGGGAAGGAAGGGAATAGTGTCTCTCTTCCTATAGCCCCATGGTCTGCCCTTATGCCCAGTCCTCACTGTGAAGTTCTGGGGGCAAACCAAAACAGCCCTTTTGTTTACTCACTCTTATATTGTTGTACATCAGGTGTGACTCCCTCCACAGCAGTCTGAGATTGATGAGGAGAGACCCCAGACTTTAAGTAAAACAGGGCTTTCTATTCCTCTAGATAGTGCCTTCCTGAGTTTCAAGATGCATCTGCAGGTACTCTGCCAGCACCCCAACTCTTAGAGAGAGCCTAAACTGCAGCACACATCACACCTCCCCTCACACCTGTTGTGAATGCACCCGATGCTGCAGCAGGCCTGAAGAGGAAGATGCTTTTTGTTTGTTTTCTTGACTGCTCTGCTTTAAATCCTTTATTGAGAGTAAAAGCAAACTGCAGGCAAAGTAGAAGCTGGACAGGCATGTGTTTATGACAAACATCTGTATTTTTCAGTACAGTAATTCTGGATGGAGTTAGATTTTCAGCCCATGTTTATTATCACTCTTAGATCTTGTTTTGGTAAAGCCAGTGTTTCTGTGAGAAAGAAAAGTAATGGCAACATGTTAGAGGAAAGAAGGGAAAAAAAAGCTAAGCAGTGTGATAAAGGCAGTGGTACCTGGAGCTTTATTTCAGGCATTCACATGTTACTGAAAATGTGCATGGTGGGAGGAAACCTGCATGGACCAAGGGCATATGGTATGATCATTTTAGCTCTTATATACTTGAGTTTTGCATGTTTGGTTCAGAAGTGAGTATCTTCAGGACATACAGTGCTGTGTTTGAACAGTTTTCATTATGCTACTGGTAGCAAGCATTCTGTGCCTGGTGAGAGCATCTGAATGCTCTGCTGACACAGTCCGTCTCTGTCATTCTTCACAGGGTGAGCTTGTGATAAATACTCCTGTACCACATGAAGCACCATGCACATGTGGTACTTTCCTTTTAGCAAGTAACTGACAACTCCTAAATCACACCAGATGTGGTATTTCTTGTCCGTGCTTCCTAGCTGGAAAATCAAAGCATCCAGCTCCCTTCTTGTATAAGATGAACTGAAATTTTTAAAAGCAATTTTGGCTTTGCAGAAGGGTCATTGAAGAGACCTTTAATTTCTATAAGGACTCTAATAATTCAGTATTATTTATTTAGCTGAATTTGGTTAGTTACAGACATAAGCATAGTAACCACAGTTGGCCTAGGTAGTCCCTTCCAACTGGAATATTGTATTCTGTTCTGTTCTATGAATGTGTTACACTACAGATAGTTACACCTTTGAATGTATCACTGTAACCTCCTTTCTAAAAGTCTAAATTTAAATTGGAAAAATCTGGTATTTCTGAAGTGTTTTGCAAAAACTGAAAACAATGTGCTACAAATAATCATATAGGAGGTGAAAAAACCCTTTCCTTTCTAATTTTCTTTGAATTTAAGATTATTGTTTCTTGGTATCCTCACAGTCCCTGTACATGACCATGTTTCTTTTGATCACAAGGGAGTTAGGGAGTGAGTTTCATAGTCAAAATAATGGGGACTCTCAAAAAAGGACAGGAGGACTCTCAACTTAAAGGAATTGCTTTCAGACTAGTAAATCCCATCCTGAAATTGTATATTCCATGGTCGTTTTCAGAAATCTTTGTAAAATTTTATGCATAGAAAGTGGTTTAGAAACAAAGAATTTACATTAAATTCTTTCTTATCCTCCTCCAACTTCTGCTCCAAGGTCCCGACTGAGTAAACCTTTTAAACACAACCTGGAAACTTAACTGAAATCAGGCTGGAATGACCAATGCCAATGTGATAAATGATCGAATCCAAATTTTGTTATAACAAGATCTCCAATTTATTAAAACAAATAAAAGGAAGCAAAACCAGAGCTGGACAAACCTGGAGCCCCTGCTCTACCGGGTCTGTGCCGACCGGTTTCCCTCCTCAGTATTTATTTCCTCTCTTCTTATACATAGTTATAACCTTTAATACATATTCATAGGATCTCCGGGGAAAAGGGTGGGTTTATGGAGATGATTTGCGGGAATGTGCATGTTCTTTCTCGCGCATGCTCTCTTTGTCTGTTGGGGTCTTTTTTACCCCTGTCTGGTGGTCATGGGATGAAGTAAACACTCTTCCTCGGCCTGCCCTTTTGGTGACCCCAAACTTTGAGCATGCGTCTTACAGACTTCTTCTTCTTGATCCCGGATAACTGTAAACAACACTGAATGGAATCAGTTTGGGCCGGCCCATTAGAATACGGTCAGGATGACTTTGCAAAAAAAGCGAGCTAACGCATTGCATCACCCTGGCTCCCTCAAACCTGCAGTTATACAAAAACAGTTCAATCAAAAATACATATGAAAAGAGTAATATTTTAAACTTATTTCACACTGTGCAAAACCATATGCTGAGGTAGGAGGTAAGGAATAATTCCACTTCCATTTGTTCCTGTTAGAATACCTAGTAGCTCTGAAGTGGTGCTTGAGTTAGGAAAACAGACTATAAAGTCCTAACATTATTTTATAATAACATGAATCACGTAAACTTATTTCACAGCCAACAAAGTACCATCACTTCAAACTGAACATCAAGGAGACCCATTTTTCAACTAAGCAAATGCAGTCATCAGCCCCAACAATAGGAGACAGAGTACGTTACAGATTGGCCCATCAGGGAATTAGATTGATAGTGATCAAGATTTGACAGGCTCAACAAGGCTGAAAACTAAAACCATTCTCTACAGCAAGATAGGAATATAGTTGGGACTGGCAGTGGCTGTAACACAACTGATGAAGGCAGCACTTCTGCAGGAGTTGTGTTCCCGTACTCAATCTGGAGGGGGTCATGAGAAGTTAGAGAGCACCATGAGCTTCTGGAAGAAGCAGTGCTGGCACCAAATTGTGCCATGCACTCAGACCTTCTCACTTCTTCCATGACGTTGAAGGTCATCTCATGGAAAGCTCATTTTTTTTCAGAGGGAGAATTTCTGGGGAAAAAAAACCCTAAACAATCCTATAGTTTCTGAAATTTTCTCTTTTTTTCACTCTAATTTTTTATTTCCTGCTATTCTGGCCTGAAACTCCTAAGCAGAATTTTGTTGGGAGTTTTTCAGATTCCCTGTCACTGATCAAGGAACAAATATTTTTACAGAAAAACTGCAGAAAGGGCTTTATTGGTGTCCTTGAAAAAGGACATTTTGTTTTAGTCACACAACCGTTCACAACAAACCAGAGGTAACAGTTACTTTAAGGATAATTCTAAAATTAATTTCTCCCCCTGTTTTAGTTTTCTCTACTGAAGGGTCAGAGTTAGAGAGGTGGTGAGTAATCTAGTTACTATTATAACCAGTTCCTCTCAGAGTTGCTGAACCCATACACAAATGTGCAGCCACATTCCTACATTGCAACATAACTTTGAAATAAGAAGGAAACTAAATTGAGGGTTTGTGCCATGGTATATTCCACATTACAAAGATTTGCTGTCCAGCTCCACAGTTGCAGAATTAAGAGCACTTCTGAAAATTTCAGCCTGTATGTCTAGTGATATTTGGAAGTCTGCTAGCAGTCACAGGAAATCCCAGAGACACAGCAATGTGTAAGGTGCAGTTTTGTTGGGCCAAGTGGGTATTTGCCTCTGGTCTGAGAGGATGCAACAGCCTCAACTATGGTTTCATCTGGCAACTGTTGAGTCGCACCTGTAAGTTTGACTAATTTGCTTCGTCAAAAACCAGTGGGAGAAGTTTTTCACCTTCCAGTCTGTTCCACTTCAGGAGGGAGCTTTCATTGTGAATTTCTTAGATCTGCTGTGCACTTTAAAACTTGCCATTAGCCTCCCTTTTCTTTCTCAGACCACAATAGATTCCCATCTCCTGACTAAGGCAGGGGTTTAGCCTTTTTTACTACATCTGAGTTTTCTGATTTTCATTTTGCTGTCTAAGTCCTTTGTTTTTTGCAGTAATGAGAAAGGGACTAAGCCAGGACAGTAATGAAAGCCAGCAAAAGCCTGCATGTTGCTACCCACATCCATCCAGCAAAAAGTCTACTAAGCCTTTGGCTGGACATTAACACTGTTCCTCTTCATGACACAGGAAACTCACCCAAAATCAGTATCTCAGAAACTGCACCCTAGCTGTCATCATCATCAGCATTTTGATATAGAAATTATACCTCTTTGAGGTAATTTCCAGTCACTGATAAGAACCAGCTGCTTGTCCTTTGCTTCTCCGGGGGAAAATCTCATACCTATAAATGCCCTATATTAGTACCTTTATGCGATTATAACTAAGCCCTTAATTTTATCATTTATGGAGGTAATAAGCACCTGCACCAGCAGGGACGGCTCCAAACTGATAGCATCACAGAAAGAGAGGAGATTTTTCACAGTGAGCCCTGAGGAAAGGCAGCAGTCACCTTTAGTAAGGGTCCCACTGGCAGTTTTTCCAGAAAACATGTATCAACATCTTGACAGGATCCCTTCCTGATGGGAGCAAGGTGTTACTGGAGCAGGACTGGCTAGTGCAATCATTGGGAGGGTGTGCTTTCCCTCTGTAGACACTCTCTAGTTTGCAGTATTCCCACTGCTTTATTGTGAGTTAGTCTGGTCTCTATCTGCCTAACCAAGGAGTTAGTGCAGCTCTGTCTTTGTTTTCCACTTCTCTAAATGAAGCAGAAAGTTGAAATACAATACTGGCTACACACTCATCAGTGCCTATTTAGAAATACCCCTGGAATGATCTTTTGGTGCCATAAATATTTGCCTTCAGAATTTCAGTTTAGGACTGGGAAGGTTAATCCACAAGAAAATAGCTGAAATGTGTAAACAACCAAAAGTAAACTACTGCTATGCTGTCTAGGATGCTTAGCTTCTGCACGGAAGAATTGTACATTAAATTGGGTACTCATCAGTGGAATTTGGTTAGGAGATATGGCTGCCAGGCACTCTCCTGGTGTCAGGGGATAGATTTTTCAAAAGTTTATACAGTGTTTTGTTTTGTGCATTAATTGTGTTGGAAGCTGTTTGACTGTGCTTTTGAAAGGCCTGGCTTTATCTGCTAAAGCCCTCATCTCTTCAAATTTCTGTGTGTATCACATGCTGCATGGGTGAGTAGAGGGATCAACCTACAAACAGACAGATTACAGAAATGTGACTTTATACTTACTTCTCTAAAGATAGACTTGGGAGACTAATTTTAGGGATCCAGGTTTGAACGTTTTATTCAGATTTTGTCAGAAACAAAAGAAGTAATTTGCTAAACTTTAAGAACCTCTCCTTTCCCTTGCCCATCCCTCCCTACCCTGATCTCTGGGGAAGGGGAAGAAAAGTGAAATCGTTTGAGTATGTCTTCAGTTTAAGGACTTTCCACTCAGTGTTGTTTCTATTTGAATTCATTAGCATGTAGTTGTTTCCACAGCTTGCTGTTCTAACTAGTTGTCTGCCTTGCTTGTTGCCTTCCTCCACATACTCGTACGAGTTATTTGCTGGCTAAAGGGGAGTTCAAAGATGTTGTGGAACCTTTTGCTGCAGAATACTCTCTTCGCTCTGTTGAAGATCTCATGTCCTTTTGATTCACTAACCAAAGTTTAGATGAGGGCTATTGTTCCATGGGTTTATCCTGTTACTAACTTCAATTATTAGTTTGCAGTTTGTACCGGAAAGTATGTTATTACCACTGTAATGCTGTGTCATCAATGGCTGTTGTTAGTCTGAAAAGCTGCTCCCAGTGGGGTGAAAATGCTACAAGATATCATAAAACACAGTCTGTAAAACCTTTATTATGTATATCATCATTTATCATTCTAATCCATCTTCTGTCATATAAAGGCAGACCTCCAATATTTTATATTTTTTGTAATTCTTTTTCTCTCAGGCATCCAAAATGTTTCTGCTGCAACAGTTAGGAACAAATGCTGATAATTTACCTTGTAAAACATGCAGAAAGTACGGGAAATTAAAAAGACAGGGTCTTCAGAAGGCTTTTTCTCATCACAGAGCATCATTTTCTCTGGCCTACATAGCATCTCATTGCAAGTATTTGGCATTATATATTATGGCATGGTCATGAAAAAAGACCAAATAATCTTTTAACGATTTTCTTACTAATCAAAGGGATCCCCACAGTATCAATGACTGTTCTCAGGTGTCCTGGTTCAGCTAGGATAGGGTTAAGTTTCCCCAGCAGGGAGGGGGAAGGGATCTCCAGCCGGGTTATTCATACCATGCTGACCTCAGGTCCTGCGGGGCAGTGCAGGAAGCTTTCCTTTGTGGCTTTGGTCCTGGCTGTGTCCATTGCGGTATTTCTCTGTACATCTTTTGTCTTGTTTACTGTTATTACTGTTTATTGTTGTTATCATTGCTACTGCTGTTGTTCAGATTGTTATTTATCACACTGTTGTATTAAATCTCTTCTTATTTTAACCCAGGGTTTGTGCCCTACTTGTGTCCGAGGGTGAGCGAGGGACAATGGCAACATGGTCTCCAGTCCTGGCAGGGCTTGAAACTATCACATCAGGTCTGTAGACCAACCTGTGTCCACAAAAAAGTTCTGGGAACTTTACATTGAGACTTCAAAAATCCCTTAATAATAATTTCCCCCTTCCCCCAAAACCCCCAACCAGACAAAACCAACACATTAAAATACACCAGTTTTGATGGAAAAGTAAAAGCAAGGTCCTTCTCACATGGCAGTTATTAAGGCCAACCTCCTGTTGATCATAGCCTCTCTGTTCACATCAGTAGCACATCACACTGCTATCAGTTTGTGATAGTCTGAGATAGTTGTGGGCCATTAAATTTTGCAGACCTATTTGGGAGCTCACTCCTTTAGTTCTGCTCTCACACTCACCTTACAATATACACAGTTTACCGTCGAGCTCTTTTTCTCAGCCCAGGATACCGGTTTCCAACTACTGTAGACCCTTACCTGCTCAGTAGTCGTTTGCTAAGGCATGGTTGTGAATTCTATTGTCAAGTGGCAAAACTCAAGTGTTTTGTTGATTAGATAAAAAGTCCTTTGACCTTCAGAGTAAGATCTGTAATGCTGACCAATTAGTGTAAGGCGTGGATACACAATTGGAACCATCTTGTAGTGATACCATACTATCATCCCTGTGAATCCAAATCCTGTGAAGAAAAAATTACCTTACACCAAAAAGCCATTGCCCAGGTCTGCTTATCCTCATCCTCTCAGCCTCATGCAGACGTTGCTGTTTTTCATATAACATTTTCCCAGGCATGTAAGGTCCAGCAAACATGCAATGAAGGTACAATCTTGCAATAAAGGCACATTATGGCTGCATGCTAAAAGGCCCTAGTTCTACAGGTGTATAACTCATGTATAATTCACATTAATGGAGTTGTTTAATAGTATCAGTGATTAAATGTTCTGAACTTTGGTGCTAGATTATGCTAGTTTTGATTGTAAAGATCATGTTTATGGATGTGGTATTTCTTTACCCTGCACCTTGTATTTATTAGAGGGAGTAAATATAGCTGTATTAATGGACTCAGCCCTTACAAACTGTTACCCAATGTTGGATTCTCACAAAGAATTTTTGTGTCAAATCTTGTATTTATTAATTCAGTTCCGACCTATACCATGTTTTCATATAAGTGTTAAGAAGTATGTGCATTTCGACATTTCATATCTGGCTATTAACAGGTGCTGCAAGATGTTCAGAGTATTGCAAAACTGGCTATTAAGAGCAGTAGCCAAGAGCATGATCAGGTGATCACTGATGGGACTGACTACACTGCTGCCACTGCCACTGAAATGTGGTTGCTGACCAGTCGCTCAATTCACTATGAACTGCCAGTGTAACTGCAAACAGCCACTTAAGGTGTGCTAATCAGATTGCTGGTGCTAGTCTGGTCATGATCAGTTGCACCCCTCCACTTAGGTTTATTCATAAACTTAGATTTTGCACCATTAGAGAAGTATGTCACAAATCCCATGTGTTAGACCGCATGGAGTCATAGGAAATTCCTGCCATGAGGGCAATGGAAAGTTTCAGCTTCTCCATTTCTGTGAACATCCAAACTTGTTGCATTGAGAAGGCAACCCCAGGAAGAAGGACAGACTGATCAAAGAGAGGCTGAGGCAGCTCTGCAACAAAAAGAGGGCCACAAGAGGAGATGAAAGCTCCACTACAGCTAGCTTAAAATGGTTACAATAGTTTTAAAATGTTTGCAGTGCCTTGTTGTGGAAGTTGTCACAGGAGCAACAGAAATGGGTGTTGTATGCCATGGTCTCAGGTGGAAGAAATCCTCTGTGTTAACGAGTTGATTCTAATTAGCATGGGTAGAGACTATGTTTCCGCTGACTCCATTGTATGATGGGCTGGATGGTACTGCTAGTGGTCTTCTGTGGGAGGGACCGTACAGGCTGACCAGAGCTGCAACTGAGAAAGGGAGGCTACTGGAAACTCAGTACTCTCAAACAGCTTTGAAATGGTATACAGACCCCACTGCGGGCTTCACTGCTGGAACAGGAACAGTTTTTGCATTTGGAGGATACATCTATTTGTCTGTGTATAGGATACCATGTTGCATATCGTTAGCAATGTTTGTACTTACGCATTTGTGCTTCACTCTTTGAAAAACATAAATTTCAAAATGCTATCAGAACAAGCCAACTGCAGCATTCTTGTATACAAGAGAGTTTGGATGGGAATCAATTTTGTGATGTATAGTTAATCTCATCCTACAGCACAGAATTGTAGTGGTGGATTTTCCTATACAAAGCAGAAGCAGGTCTCTAAAAGTGAAGGAATGGTTTCCCACCTCCTGAGATTCATCTGCCCTAACAGCCTTACTGATACTCTGGCAGAAATATTTTAAAGTGCTGATACATACCTCACACACACAAAGAGAAGTTTGTGGCTGTGAGAGAGACTGTATATTTACAGAGTGAGCTTCAGTAACTTGGCCAGTCACACTGGGGTCTGTGGTGAGGAGCCAGGGTGTGAATCCCATATCTTAAGCCAAGGTGCTTTTCACAAGGCTGCCTTTACATTATACAAAAATCTACCCTCCCTTCCCTGTCTACATCATGTGTGCAATAAAATTGATCTTTCAAGATCTACTTATGGCTCTACTGTTTCTCATAAAAGCATCACTAGTTCAGGCATGCATAACTAACACATCATGATATGGTAGAAAATGCTGCAGCCTGATGTAAAAAGGGATAAGTTTGTTGACAGAATTCTTTATTTAAAAATAAAAATCTTTAACAAGTACTAGTATTGTGCCATCATGCCCACTTGGACATGTATTTGAAAACAGATTTTTGCTTTTCTTTAGTCTGGTTTACCTTCCAGATCAGTAGGAATGTGAACAACTAAACTTATAGCCCCTCACATTCAAAACATCAAGCTCTGAGCATGTTTGAGTGGCCAGCTGCAATAGATCTGACTCAAATGTCTGTGAAAGCCAGTATTTTCCACCCACAGAGGGCTCAGCTGATTCTCTTCAGGCTTGAAATAGAGAATTAAATAATGCATTTGCCTTTGGGCAGAGAGAAGTATTCACTAAGAGGCATCCTGCTGGACACTTTATACCAGGTGTGTAAGGCCTATAGGTATGCTATAGGTAATCCCATTGAAGGCGTAAGGGCAGCTGTATAGTATGGATGCTGGGGTTGGCTTCTGCAGTGAATTTTCAGTTGAGAACTGTGCTGAGCTTGGAGAAAAGTTAGCGTGTATGTAAGAGTTTTGTAAATCAAGGCTGAGGAAATAATTCAATTAGCTCCCAGAAAAGAGCACAATCTCTTTCTCCTTAGGCTGGTCACTTCTGGGGACAAGGTCATGCAGATGAACAGTCTATACTACAAACATGTGTGGAAGACACTAGAAAAACAAAAATTTGTTTGATGGAAATTGAGAAGCACAGAAAGACAGGGAGTTAATTCAGTTGGTAATTGTAGACACTACTACTTATAATGCTGTAATTCTTAACAAATGTCAGCATTAATGTGCAAATCAAACAGATCAGGTCTGTGCATGTGATAATGCAGTCAACAAAAGTTTGGGCCTGTGTCATTAGGACAGAAGGGTTTGGGATTTTGCTAAGGTAGCTCCTGGCACTTTTCACAGTTAATTCATTTATAGGTGTAATTTAGAATTTTTAAAACTTCATGTAATTTAATGAAAGAATTGCTCAATGTCAACCAAGATTGGCTTATGATAGCACAAGATATTTTGCAAATCAATAGGAAAAAAAATATCTGCCTTGTACCAAATCTGCATGAGTAAAGAAGATTTGGACTATGCATAGCTTTTGATGAGAGAAAATAATGTATGGAGCTTGCCAAAAGGGTACTAGCAGCAGCTGAACAAGAGGCTGTCATGCCTTGTTTTGGGAAATGAAGACAGACATTACTAGATTTGAGAGAAAAGGCATCTCCTTGCAATACACATAGAACTCTACTGCAATGAAAAATGCAGGTTATTGGTATTAGTGATATCTCTATTAATTCTTTTGTATGTGACAGACATTATTTAACAAAATCCAAGATGAGCAGGGAAGGCAAGTGAATTATGCTTTGCATATTATTGGAGCTTAGCTATACTGGCTGTACTGAGTAAAATCTTTGCTTAAAATGATCCTACATTTTACATTAATAGCATTTATCAAAATTGTGGAGGAGGCTCTTCCATCTGGCAACTTTTTTTTTTTTTTTTTTTTTTGTGACCATGGCCATTAAATGTTAGGCATTCAAATATTAGCATAAGTTTTAAAAAATGAAGTTGAGATATATGACATCTGAAAAGAAAGCAAATAATTTAAGATGCCCCTGTTCTGGTAGAGCTGAGTAATCCATAGCATGTTATGGCTTATTCACATGAGTGGCTTTTTGCTTTAGTGAATACCAAGCAATAAGAAAAGTCCCAGTCTGAGACCAAGCTTTTTATGGAGCACAAGTCCCTTTCCACAGTCAGCTGTCTGCAGGTAGATTCCCGGCAGTGACAGAAAGGACCATAATGATGAGTTAACTCCCTTATCACAATCAAGTGGTTGAGCGCATCCAGTATGTCCCATGTCAAGTTTATACAGTCCGGGTGAACTATAGACTAGCACAGTTATCCATATGCAGCTGAAACACTTTGAGACAAGTAGGGTCAGAAACAGCTTTAGATGATTCTCAGTATCATATAATCTAAATATCAGTAATCCGCATCTTGGATCTAGTTATTTCAAGCTAATTTATTGCTGCGCTTAGATTCCAGGATCTTGGTTTGCTTAGAGACTTACACCTCCCCCTGGAAGGGACAGTGGGACGTCTCTCATCCAGCCTCAGAGGTGGTCACACTGGGTGTGACTCAGTCTCCTGAAGAATGCAGTCACTGTTTTGAAGCATGCAATATCTGGATTTCAAATAATGTGAGACATTGCAGTCACGCACCCCAGAAGGTATAGACTAGTGCAAGAAAAGGTAAAATGAGGGGTGATGAGTAAAATTGAGAGTTATGGAAGAGTTTTGATGTGTGCAACAACTAAACAGACAAGCACTCTTCAGCCAACACATCCCCAGAGCCACTGCAGCATGGCACCTCATAAAACAAACCATCAAGGTCCCTTTATCAGGTGTTAGCAATAGAAGGTGTTAGTATCCAATGTCACCTCTTGCAGATTTTGAACTGACTAACTATATCTTGCCATGCAGAGCTTAGAGATAATCAGCAGATTAAAACATCCTCTTTTCAGTAGGATCATATTTTTCACAAAGCAGTCCCTCTGTAAGCTTTCAGTTTGGATCTTCAGATGAGAGATCACTAAACACCTTCAAAGCACAAGCCAAGCAATTAATTAACTGTCAAACAGTGAAAGTCATAGACTCTGAACAGGTATTTGTTGTATTGAACATTTTTATTTTTCTTAACCATTCGACATAATCATCCTACTACCTCTCCTGATGCTAAAAAACTTCCTCTGCCCCATGAACATGAAGTACCTTTTTTTGTCTTAGATGGTCTAATTAGTGTGTCTAGTGAAAATTTAAATAATTATTCTCAGCTTTTGAAAAATACCGTTTGTGGATTATACTTGGGGGGAAAAAAAAAAAAAAAAAAAAAAAAAAGAGGCTCATGTGCCAAATCTATTTTTTTTTCCAGTAGTATTATTTGGTCCAGTAGAACACTTAACCTCCTTCCACAGACCTTACTATAATTACATCATGAGCTTCATTACCACATGATATTCAGAAAAAAGATGTCTATTTAGAGGACAGGACTATCACTCACTGATTAAAATGGCACCTGGAGGATGTAACAGAAAAAAATGGCTCTATACTTGCCTTTTTCATTAATATATTTTCTTAAATTAGCTGTTAGTGGTAGAATAGGAGGCTAGATGGGTCTTTGGTCTGAGGGCAGCTCATCTTGTGTGCTCACAAATCATCTACTGTCAAATATCTATCCCTTGGATAAGTTTTTCATCAAGTCACTGTTTAATTATATCTTGGTTAATTTTAAAGAAATAAAGCCAGAGCTATGTTTCACCCTTATAAACAGGATAAAGGAAATCTATGGGATTTTAATGTTAGCATATGAAAATGGAGAGCACAAGTCCCTGTGAAAACATGCATTTGCCACAGACTTTCTTTTAGAGCAGAAATAAATTGTCAGAAAATAAATAACTAGATTCTTGAGTCTGGTCAGAGCAGATGTCCAAATACATGTTCCACTAGTATTGTTTGGCAGCATAAGCCAATTTTTAATTAGGCATTGTTTTATGTGGGCAACATGTCTAAAATGCAAGATATATATACCGCCCAAGTATTGTATTATCTTTTATTATTCATGTTATCTAATTCTTGTCATTTACTGTTCTATGTTTGACTGCTAAAAGCACTATTTTCTATTCATATTCATATTTCTACAGAACCACAGAGCAGGAATAATATTTGCATTTAAATCTGGCATTTAATCTTTGGCTAAAAAGATAAAAAAAAAATGTGTTACTTTGAAATGTGTGTGCTCTTCATCCTCATTAAACTACAAGTATTTTGGACCTGCTTTCTGCATTGCCTTTCATTTGATGTGGTCATTTACAACAGCACAGAGCTTGGATTTAACCATCTTTTTAAGTTAACTTCTTAAAGTTTGGGAGAGTTTTTTGTTTGTTTGTTTTGTTTTAAGGGGTATATGCTGTGCAGATCAGTGGAGGACTGACTTATTTCTATTAATCCGGAAGCAGGCACACCAATTAGCTATTTGCCTTTTTTGTCATCCTGGTGACTCCTTTCTCCAGATTCCAACTGGAACTGAAAGAGAGTTAAGAGCCACCTCTGTGCTCTGACAGCAAGATCCAGAGATTGTAAAACTTTATCTGTTGTCAAAAGCTTTTTCCAGGGAGCAGGTAGTCACTTTTATCAATCATATCATCAGAGATTATCATTACAAATTAAAAGATACACAAGATACCACAGGAGGCTTTTGGTGGAATAACTAAAAGAATTTGTATGTTGTGCCAAATCATTTTTTCAGTCAACACCTCAGTGCAACCACAGTTTTGTAAGCAGAGGGAAAAACTGGCCCTACTTGTATTGTAAAGATTAACTTGTTTTGACTGCAATTACAGTAAACATTATTTTGGGTGTAATATAATTACCAAAATCATATCTGACTTTTTCTCTAGGTTGGTTTTTGGTTTTGTTTTGGGTTTTTTTGAATAATCCTCTTTCTTTTCATATTGCTGAATTTTACGGGTGTGGCTTACAAAAAAATATATTTTCACACTTTGATATTTGATGTGCAAATTCTTCATTTCACACTTCCGTTTATGGGGCACTTTTCAGAGACAAGATAAGCTTTACTGGAAGTACAATGGAAACTGTTTTACTTATTAATCTTTGGGAAAGTGCAGCTGGGCATGTGCAGTAAACTGGCTCCTTCACCTGTGAAATAATTGGTTTTCCCCTACAGTAATTCAAAATGTTTTTTCCAGCTACACATTGTCATGGTCCACTTGGTGGACTCGTGATGGTTCATTTACTATGATCTTGAAAGCGCAAAATTAAGGCAACCAACACCAAAGGGAATAGCATCAATCAAACAGCGAAACCTTATTGTGTTGCCAGTGAAGTGGCACGCAATAGTTGAGATGGGTGAAAGAAAAGAGGAAAAGTAAAGTTTAGAGAGAAGAGGAGAGGTTATAGCTATTGCTGTATTGCTGATCTCAAGACGTCCTTACGGTCCTGGGTCCAGCTAATGCTCTCTGTTGTTGATCATCATTATCCTTGGTGGGGAAGCTTCCAATTTTCATTGTCCAGAAATCATCTTTTTTGCTTAGTAACACACTTTGCTCTGCCTCTGCCTCAGGGGTCTCCACCCTTCTCAGAATTCAGTTATCATATCTCCGCCCTTCTCGAGCGAGGCCATCGTGCATGCATGGGGGGAGGGGGGAGTGTCTGAGGTATGGTCAGCCTTGGAGGTGGGCAGCCTTCAACCAGGAGGTGGGGTTTGGTATTATAATGAAGCAGAGTTTTCCTAAAGTTCATGATTTCTTCATCGATGTTATGGCAACGGTTGCGATCCATCTTTTTTGACAGTGGCTCTGCGATTATCTCTAATAGCTCTGGCCAGGCCCAGGTACTGAACAATAGCACAGCACTCTCTGTACTGCATGGCTCAGGCACTGCAGAACAGCCCAGCACTCCCTGCATTGCATGGGTCAGTGCTCAGGAGAACAGTACAGCACTCGCTGTACCACACAGTTCTGCATTCAGGAGCCTTGGCACCACATTCCACTCCAGGGATTGGCAAGGCCAAGCAGGCTGTTGTCAGGTACCTCACTGTCCATGTCCCCGATGACAGTGTTGAGACAATCTGGATCTTCTGACCGACTCTTACACACATGAAGAATATATTGCTGGGATTCCTTTCCAGCTTTTGGATCTTAGTCATTGTGGTAATATGTCCCAATCATGTAAAAAAAATATTGCTGTTAATCAGAGACCAAGAACTAAACAGAATAATTGAGCCGCAATGTGGATATTAATAAATATTTAAGCAAAGAAATCATGGCATGTGCTTTGCTTGGTACATAGAAAACCTCAAAACTGCTTGCAATTTTCTCATCTTAAAATTACTGTACAGGAAAACACATTTTAATTTACATCTAGTTCTTTGTAGGAAAATATATTCCTTTTTTTAAAATAAAAATATTTTCAATCTTTCAAAAGCAGTTTTTCCAAATTATATGTTTGTGCTGATATTATATATATATATATATTTTTTATATAAGTCCAAGTATGTGAGTGTAGTTGTAGTTGACTTAATTCCTGTTAGAATAATGTTGCAGACATTTAAATTTTGGATTGGTGTTAGAATTTACATGGCAAAGAGTGAAATATTCATTTTAACATTTTTGAATTGCTAATGTTGTGCAATGTAGAAGTACTTACATTCCATCCAGATGCAAAATAAAATGCAAGTATTTCTTCCTGTGGGTAGAAAATCAGAACATTACCATCTTTGTCAATGTATCACAAGGTGTTGAGTATATGCATTTGGAAAACGTGACTCATTGTACACTTCTGCAGGAAGTAAATGCTTAAGGAATGGCCACAGCAATTCTCTTACTGAGGAAGATTTGGCCAGCCAATAGTAATGAGAAGGAAAGAGGCCCTACAAGACTGCTTGTCGGAGTTTGATTATCTTACAGATAAAAGTATCTGGATAGCTCTTCATGGATAGGTTTTCAATAATACCTAAATGAATCGGTAGCAAAGCAAGGAGCATAACCTGTCTCCCTAAATTTCCCACAAGGTGCCTGATTCACTAGCCTTCCACCAAAAGATCCCCCCTGCAAAAATCACCCACAAGTCTGTAGGAGCCTGAGGAAAATTATGTGGGATGATTTCCATCATCATGTGTGTCAAAGTGAATTGCAGAGGTCATCTCTGTGTATGACAGCATTTCTAAGGTTGAATATATGTCACTGAACTGAGCAGACAACATTGAAAATTACCTTTGAGTGAATAATTTTCACCTTTTTCTCATCTGAGATATGCTTGTATAAGATCAATGCAGAGTGTCTTTGAATGGATGTGGAGCATCTCAGCAACTGACTTTTACTGCTGCAGCGGGAAATCTTTTCCCCTCCACCTTTACTCATGCAAGCCCAAGAGGACCACCTGCAGTTTGGTAATGCTTTCATGTGGAGGTGTAGTGGTTGAAGAAGTAATTATATGCAGCAGATGCATTTTTTCCAGCCCAGGTCAATGCCTACATGGGCTGTGTCCTGTTCTCTGCATTTAAATTCTTTTGACTCTTGTCAGTGGCTCTGCCTCTTGGATCAGGCTTCCAAAACAGTTCAGAGTTGCAATACAGAGCCCAATGAGCCTTTATGTGTCTTGGCCTGACATTTCACTTTGGTACTCATTTTCTTTTTAGCAAAAACAGAGCCCATGTCACTTTCTTATTGAAAAGCCTGAGAAAACTCAAGGTGCTTATCACAGTCACTTACTTTGCTTTTCACCAAGCTTCAGAGAAAATGCTGGTACATATTGATTGGTTCTCAAGAAATTTCATCTGAATCAGTTTAGAGTAAGTCACATAAAGACGGGACAGAGAATATGCTGCGATTTCTTCTATCTCTCTCCCTAGATACATATGTGTCTATGTATGCATGCCTCCTTGTATGCATCTATACATGTCCTGGAAAGCTCTGTAGCTATTGTTTTTTATTAGAACTTCAGTGACTATGACAGCATTCACAAATTTGTTTTCACTTTTGGTGTGACACAGGATGTAGCAATATGTTATCAAGCTAACATGCACAGTCTGCCCTTTGGGAAAAAAGGAAAAAGGAGTTATTGATAGTCATGAATTAGTCATGGAAAATAATTTTAGTAGGACATTTATCATTCCTCCATGTTCTGCATCAATAAGCTCTTCTGAGAAAACAAGCTTTCCTTTCAATTTGCAAATTTGAATGCACATCTATAGAAAGATTTTTGTCAACAATGGAGTAGATATTTTGGATTAGAGTTTTGGAAGGTGGTGTCCCATACTGTAATGACAGCGCACATCTGCAAAACTGGGTACCTCCACCATACAGTGGAGGCACTCAAACAAAGACGCAAGTTGCATTTCATGTTTATTTTCTGTCTTTTTACAGGTGCAGTCTGCATTTGCACAAAAAATGACTGACACTAAGATTGAAATGGGTGTGAGAGGCTAAAAATTCTTTTCCAGTTCTCGCCAGAAAACAGAAAATGTCAAGTGGCCAAGGGCGAAAGAGGTCCAAAAGATAAATTTTTGCAGAGGTTAAACCCAGCCAAAGTCTTTATAATAAATAAAAGCTTTGCAACAACACAGGTTTGTCTTTGTTTATGCCAAGCAAATACATCTTCTTGGCTCAAACATGTAAAAAGTCTCACTGAATTTGATATGTCGCAATTCATTGGTTAATGGTAAGTGCAAGATCTTGGCTGTTCTGTAGGTCCACTTGCAACCTCCAAGTATGCTCTGGTGCTAGTTATCTTGTGTTTGCTTCTGAGTGTATCACTGGATTGAAGGGATATGGGCAGATCACTTCACCATCCACACCTCTGTTCCTTCTGCCTTTTTCTCTTGAAATGCCCTTGAACAACACTGTCACTTAGACATCTGAGACCACCAGAAAGTGAGGTTTTGGGAACAGTGGACACTAGAAGGCTAATTATTTTGAGGAACTAATGAGTTCCTCTGACTTGATTGCTTGTAAGAGTATGGGACCAAATCTGACATGTTACCATATTTTTTTCCATTTAAATTATATACACTTCGGGTGGTACCTGCATCTGAGAGAGATTTAGTATTTATAACCTTACAGATGTGTTTTAAAAAGAATGTGAACTACCACCGTATAGACTGGTAGGGGTGGAAGTCTTTCAATGAGCTTAGTTGAGTAGGTACTGCAGATAGATACATACTCTGAAAAAAAAAGCACTTGGGACTGCTCAGTGTTCCTGTATAAGCTCAGGATTTGGGTTATAACATGCTTTGCCACAAAAGTTTTTGGCAGTGGTGACATGCAGCTGTATTACTCCCACTCTGGAGGGACTTTGAGAACATGGTCCTTCTCTACATCTCAGGTACCTGTTTGTGAAAACTGCTCACTAATGCCCTGAGGCTAATGATGAAAAAAGAGAGGTGTTGAGGGGCAGGAGATCAGATTCTCACTCCTGCCCAATTCCTTATCTCCCACTGAGATGGGCATGTGGTACTTTTGCTGTCTGAGAGCCAGGTGGTCCATGGGGTGAGTGGGGCCACTTTCCAGTCCTTTGTGTACCCCTGTACACTGAGGGCACTGGGAAGGACATGGGACTTCAGCACAGGCTGTTCCTCCCACCCCTAGATGATTGTATGCACAACTGATAGCCTGAAAAATTACTGTTGGCTAGGCTCTTATCTGTGCTTTTATGAAGTGCAGGTATGCTAGGAATTTATGTCTCTTTACAAGAAAGGAATATCTGAATCTTATCCAATACATGACATTTGAAGGGTGCAAAGCTGATCTCTTGACTTACAAAGTAACTGCAGGAGAAAAGGACTGCTTTTCCTCCTTGTTCCCTTGGCAACGCTTGCTTTTGTATTCAGCACTGGTCCAGCAGCCTAGAGAGTATAACTGCATGATGCGGGGTCGGGGAGGATGAGTAGGGGATAGTGCATCATGTATTAAGTTCTGAGTACAGCTTGCTAGGCGATGGTGCACTTTCAATCTCTGCTGCAACACCTCCATTCCCAACTAAAGGAGCTTGTAAAAAGAGAAGGTGCTTGTGGGCTGGGGATTAGCTAGGTTCCCAGAGGGAGAGCTGTGATTTCCAAAAATAACTCTCCCACTGACTGAACTGCAGATGTGTCACTATTTATCAGCAGACCAGACCATCTGCTAGACTGTTTCCCTGGAAACTTCTCATCTTCTCCCTTCCTCCCCCATCCCTCCTCCTTTGCAGTCCTTTGCTATCAGAGTGGGCGAGTGCCCTCCCATGCACAAACCATGGAAGTGAAATGGAAGTGGTTTCCAGTGACTTCATTGACAGTTTCTCACCAGGGGAATCCCTAAGCGGAAAGAAATCCTCTTGAGCACCAGACAAGTAGGAAATCTAGATCCATAAAAAATTGAAAGAAGAAAAGGAACTGCCACCATGCACAAAACAAGTTCATCATTCTTTTGTTTTAGGAGAGATAACACTCCCTTCTGCAGATTTCACTTGGGGAAAAAAAAGAATAAAATAGGCATCATGTATGTAAACACTTGCTGTCAGTGCCTGCTCTGTAGTTGATTGTTTTTGTTTTTCATTAGCAGCTTCACAAATGTGGAACAAATGAAGAAAAAAAATCAGGGATCTTTTAGGTCCTCAAGACACCAGGTAAGCTGCCAAGGGCCAAAATCCCATCATGCAAGTCATCTTAATACAGAGAGTTTGTTCCAAGATTAAATTTTCTTTCCAATCTAAAGAATTCAGAGAAGTACATAGACATATCTTTATTTGCCTTTCCCTTATATGTGTATTTTTGTAAAGACAAAATACCTACAAACTGTGGCCCCATGGTGCTATATGAAAAGGTAAAATGCAAAAAGGAAATTGTTTTCCTCAAGATCCTATTTGGATATCGGAGATGCTAATTTTGTATTTATTGATTTTCCCCTTAAGGAAAAAAAAAAAAAAAAGTCCTAAAGGCAACAAATATTCCCAGAATGTCCTTACATTATTCTGGAGCCAATACAAGGTTGTAGAGAAATCCCACAATATTACTAACCACCAACTGTCTCTGCTGAAACTGCACCTCACTCACTGAACACAAAAGGAGAAATAGGTTAGGTATTGACTTGTCTTGTATATGGGACCCTTCCTCTCTTTCAAGGTAACTGGTGATTATTTTTCAGACTGATGCAGAAAGTTTCAATTTGCCTGTCTCCCTCCCATATTAACTCAGAAGAATCAATCTTAAACTGTGTATTAATTGTTACTATAATAAAAATTTGAACCCTAGATTTCATTTAATTCAGAATTTCAAAGGAGAACCAAATGTTACTCTGATCTATGAAAATAATTTATTTATAAATCAATGCCTTAATTTGGTCTTAATTGTATTTTTCATTTAAATAACAGGAGAAATATGGTTTACCCATTAATATCTTTATTCTAACCATTGCTTCAGCTTTTGGACTTTTTAAACACCACCTCAAACTATTGTTCCCTTCCACAAAACCAAAATATAGTACCTGCAGAGATAAATCCAAGTTTCTTATTATCCAAAGATCTTAACATAATTTTTGATCTTCCTCAAAATACAATCCAAAAATATATTTCCTCCTATTAAATTAGTCTGGAATTTTTAGTCTTCTCTAATTTAGCTCCTCAAAACCCAATATATTTATTTACCAATATATTTTATTTGTTCGTTTTTATTTTTAGGGAATTAACAGTGAAAATTCAGATAACCAAATTCTTCAGTTTTATTATTTTAGAAATTCTAACAATGCAGTCTTATCCTGGGTATAAACAAAATTCTAGCTGATGACTTAGTTACAAAGATTAAATAAGAAAATATTTCACTTGTGGCATCCAAAAGTATATCCAAAATAAACTAGCCTTTTTCTTTTTTCTTTTTCTTGGAATCAGTCATCAAACTGCTGATTGTGTTATTGGTCTACTTTAATTATTACAATATGCATACCTAAGAAGTTCAAAACTAACTATGCATTGCTCATATTCTGCATAATTTATGTTCTCCACAGGATGTCAGCACTTTTTTGCGGTGGGTTTTTGTTTTTTTTTTAATTTTGTTAGTTGCACGTTTGTTTTTTAAGAAAATTCCACAACTGAACACACAACAGAACACAGACAGAACTGATGACTCAACAATTGCTAGTTATGTGCTAGAAATGTCCATTCAAGCTCAGAAGAGAACTTCCCTACAGCTATGATCATGAGTCATATTCCTTCTTTGAAGAAGACTTCAGGTCCTGTTTACTTTTGTCCCAGAAGTAGTAATATATCTCTGCATTTATACATCATGTCTCATACTCATTTTTTTGTATATTCCTTAATCATGTTGTATTTTATTCACTGTGGAAACCATAATCATGGTATTAGTAATGCTTAATGGACAATGTACCAGTGCTCATAAAAGCTCAGCCAAAGCATGATCACTTGAATGCTAGCCACTAGCAAACTTCTAACTATTGAGTAGTTTGTATAAATTGTGGCATTGTACAATGGGTCCTGCAGTAATAATGAGTCTACATATGATTTATTACCAGCAAGAAGCAGGAGGTATATGAGGCACACAAAACTAATATTGGCAAAGTAATGCTCACTGACAATCTGCAGACTTGGACTCATTCACTGAACTGAACTCTGGGTTGCTTGGGAAAAAAAAAAAAAATAAAATTAAAGCTCCCTTTGAAATTAAATATGGGACAATTTCTAAATAAGTTAGGAAGGCAGGTGGTTCAGGCAATACCACTTCTTTGACTGTTATCATTTAAAAAAAAAAAAAAAAAAGAACAAACTTCTGGCCTTCAGGACATCTTCATTCAGTTTAACAAGATGTGGCAAAATCCAAACTAACTCAGAGTAAGACAATATTCCTCTTATTGTAACTTTATTTTGTTAATTTCTCCATTTAGGAGTGGTTGCGATTAACAATGTTTGCTGCAGCTGCTGCACAAATTGAAGCTTATCTGATGCCCAGATTTTTATTAGGTGGAAGAGCTGTTTCCTTGGGTACCCATGCTCATATATTATCCATAATCTGTAAATCTTCTTTAGGCCTGGGACTGAGAGGTAGACAAGGATTTTTGTGAGATGTTTTCATTTTCATGAAAGGCTATGTCTCATCTTTGTGACCTGCTGTGTTTGTTTGCACTGGACTTTGCAAACTTTCACCTGTCCAAAAGGCTGATTGACAAAATCCCTTGGGAGGCTGCCCTGAAGGATATGGGAGTCTGGGAAGGCTGGACATACTTCAGGAGAGAAGTCTTACAGGCACAGGAGCAGGCTGTTCCCATGTGCCAAAAAACAAGCAGGCAGGGAAGGAGACCGGCCTGGCTAAACAGGGACCTTTGGCTGGATCTCAAGAACAAAAGGAGAATCTATTGCCTTTGGAAGAGGGGGCAGGTCTCTCATGAAGACTATAAAGATGTAGTGAAGCTATGCAGGGAGAACATTAGGAGACCAAAGCACAGCTAGAGCTCAACCTGGCTACAGCTGTTAGGGGTAACAAAAAATGTTTCTAGAAATTTGTTAATAGCAAATGAAGGATTAGGGAAACTCTTCCTCCTTTACTGGATGCAGAGGGAAACATGGTAACTAAGGATGAGGAAAAGACTGAGGGTTTCAACGCCTACTTTGCCTAAGTCTTTAGCAGTGGAACTGGCTGTTCCCTGGTCACCCAGCCTCATGAGCTGGGAGATAGGGAGGGGAAGCAGAACAAGGTCATCACAATTAAAGAGGAGGTGGTCTCTGACCTACACCACCTGGATGCGCACAGGTCTGTGGGACCAGGTGGGTTACACCCAAGGGTGCTGAAAGAGTTGGCAGATGTGCTCGCCAAGCTGCTCTCCATGATTTACCTGAAGTCGTGGTTGACTGGGGAGGTCCCACTGGACTGGAGGGTGGCAAATATGACACCCATCTACAAGAGAGGCAGAAAGGAGGATCCAGGAAACTATAGACATGTCAGTCTGAGCTCGGTGCCGGGGAAGGTCATGGAGCAGGTCATCTCGAGTGCCATTACAAGTCATATAATGGACAACCAGGGGTTCAGGCCCAGTCAGCATGGGTTTATGAAAGGCAGGTCCTGCCTGACAAACCTGATCTCCTTTTATGACAAGATGACCCGACTATTGAACAAAGGAAAAGCTGTGGGTATTTTCTACCTGGATTTTTGAAAAGCATTCAACACAGTTCCCATAGAATTCTCATAGAAAAACTGGCTGCCCATGGCCTGGATGAGTGTACGGTCTGCTGGGTCAAGTACTGGATGGATGGATGGTCCCAGAGAGTGGGGGTCAGTGGAGCTAAATCCAGCTGGTGGCCAGTCACAGGTGGTGACCTCAGGCCTCAATGTTGGGATCACAGAATCACAGAATCATCTAGGTTAGAAGGGACCCTGGAGATCATCTAGTCCAACCGTTTGCCTAGCACAGTTCCCACCTACAGCATGTCCTTAAGCTCTAAATCAACCCTACTCTTGAACCCCTCCAGGGATGGGGACTCCACCACCTCCCTGGACAGCCCATTCCAACACTTAACAATCCGTTCTGTAAAGAAATGCTTCCTAATATCTAGTCTAAACTTTCCCTGGCACAACTTGAGGCCATTCCCTCTTGTCCTGTCACTTTCTACTAGGCTAAAGAGACTCATCCCCAGCTCTCTGCAACCTCCTTTCAGGGAGCTGTAGAGGGCCATGAGGTCTCCCCTCAGCCTGCTCTTCTCCAGACTAAACACCCCCAGTTCCCTCAGTCGCTCCCCGTAGGACCTGTGCTCCAGACCCTGCACCAGCTTCGTTGCCCTTCTCTGGACACGCTCGAGTCATTCAATGTCCTTTTAGTAGTGAGGGGCCCAAAACTGAACACAGGAATCGAGGTGCGGCCTCCCCAGTGCCAAGTCCAGGGGTAAGATCCCTTCCCTGTCCCTGCTGGCCACGCTATGGCTGACACAAGCCAAGATGCCATTGGCCTTCTTGGCCACCTGGGCACACTGCTGGCTTGTATTCAGCCGGCTGTCAATCAACACCCCAGGTCCCTCTCTGACTGGCAGCTCTCCAGCCACTCCTCCCCAAGCCTGTAGCGCTGCTGGGGGTTATTGTGGCCCAAGGGCAGCCCCCGGCATTTGGCCTTATTGAAACTCCTCCAGTTGGCTTCAGCCCATTGCTCCAGCCTGTCCAGGTCTCTCTGCAGAGCCTCCCTACCCTCGAGCAGATCAACACTCCCACCCAACTGGGTGTCATCTGCAAACTCACTGAGAGTGCACTCGATCCCCTCCTCTAGATCATGAATAAAGATGTTAAACAGGAGTGGCCCCAAAACCGAGCCCTGGGGGACACCACTCGTGACCGGCCACCAGCTGGATTTAACTCCGTTTACCACAACTCTCTGGGCCCGGCCATCCAGACAGTTTTTAACCCAGTGAAGTGTGTGATTGTCCAAACCTCGAGCAGCCATTTTTCACCAGGAGAATGCTATGGGAAATGGTGTCAAAAGCCTTGCTAAGTCAAGGTAAATTACATCCACAGCCTTTCCCTCATCCAATAAGCAAGTCGCCGTCGTAGAAGGAGATCAGGTTTGTCAGGCAGGACCTGCCTTTCATAAACCCATGCGGACTGGGCCTGAGCATCTGGTTGTCCCTCATGTGCTGTGTGATGGTACTCAGGGTGAGCTGCTCCATCAGATTCACAGGCACCGAAGTCAAGCTGACAGGCCTGTCATTTCCCAGATCACCTTTCCGACCCTTCTTATATCTGGGTGTCACACTGGCCAATTTCCAATCTGTTAGGACCTCCCCAGTCAGCCAGGACTGCTGGTAAATGATGGAAAGAGGCTTGATGAGCACCCCAGCCAGCTCCTTCAGCACTCTGGGGTGTATCCCATCTGGTCCCACAGACTTGTGTGTGTCTGTGTGATGCAGCAGGTCACTGACTGTCTCCTCCTGGACTGCAGGGGGGTTGTTCTCCCCGTCTCTGTATTCTGGCTGAGGAGGCTGGATTCCCTCAGCACAACCAGTCTTGTTATCAAAGACTGAGACAAAGAAGGCATTAAGCACCTCAGCCTTCTCCTCATCACTTGTTACCAAATTTCCTCCTGCATCTAACAGGGGATGGAGGCTCTCCCTGATCTTTCTTTTGCTGCTCACATACTTATAGAAACATTTTTTGTTATCCTTGATTGCAGAGGCCAAATTAATTTCCAGTTGGGCTTTAGCCCTTCTGATTTCCACCCTGCACAGCCTCTCTGTAATCACTGTGAGTGGCTAGCCCCTTCTTCCAAAGGCTGTAAACTCTCCTTTTCTCCCTGAGTTGCAGCCAAAGCTCCCTGTTCAGCCAAGGTGGTGTTCTCTGGCGTCGGCTTCTCTTACAGCACCTGGGGACCACCTGCTCCTGAGCCATTAACACTTCCTTCTTAAAGAGTGCCCAGCCTTCCTGGGCCCCTATACCCTTCAGGAGAGTTTCCCAGGCGATCCTTTCAAGCAGGTGCCTAAACAAGACAAAGTCAGCCCTTCTGAAGTCCAGGATGGCAGTCCTGCTTAGCTCTCTCCTGACCTCTCTAAGAATAGAGAACTCTATTATTTCATGATCGCTGTGCCCTAGTCGGCCTCCAACTGACACATCATGCACCAGTCCTTCTCTGTTCACAAAGAGGAGATCCAGCAGGGGACCTTGTCTGGTCGGTTTACTCACCAGTTGTGTCAGGAAGTTGTCTCCCACACATTCTAGGAATCTCCAGGACTGGTCTTGTTCTGCTGTGTTGTATTTCCAGCAGATGTCTAGGAAGTTAAAGTCTCCCAGAAGAACAAGGACAAGCAATTGTGAGATTTCAGCTAAGTTCCTATAAAATATCTCATCCATCTCTCTGTCCTGGTTGGGTGGCCTGTAGTAGACTCCTCCTACAACATCTGCCCTGTTGGCCTTCCCCCTGATTCTAATGCAAAGACACTCAATCCTGCCTTCATAACAATCATAACAGTCCTTAACATACAGCACCACCCCACCACCTCTCCTTCCCTGTCTGTCCCTCCTAAAGAGCTTGTACCCATCAACTGGCACACTCTAGTCATGGGAGACATCCCACCATGTTTCTGTAATTGCAACAACATCGTAATTTTCCTGTTTCATCATGGCTACAAGCACCATTTCTGTTCAACATCTTTATTGATGATCTTGATAAGGACACAGAGTGTATCATCAGTAAGTTCCCAGATGACAACAAGTTAAGCAGGAGTGTCAGTCTGCATGAGGATAGGGAGGCTCTGCAGAGAGACTTGGATAGATTGGATCGTTGGGCCAACGTTAATGGGATGAACTTCAACAAGGCCAAGTGCCAGGTCCTGCACTTGGGCCACAACAGCCCCCTGCATGGCTACAGGCTTGGGCAGGTGTGGCTGGAGCTGTGTGGGAGAAGAAGGATCTGGGGGTTCTAATTGACAATGAGCTGTCAGTGTGCCCAGGTGGCCAAGAAAGCCAACAGCATCCTGGCTTGTGTCAGAAACAGTGTGACCAGCAGAAGTGGGGAGGTGACAGTCCCCCTGTACTCTGCACTGGTGAGGCCACACCAGGAGTGTTGTGTCCAGCTTTGGGCACCTCAATACGAGAGAGATATCGAGGTGCTGGAGCGAGTGCAGAGGAGGACAACGAAGCTGGTGAAGGGCCTGGAGAACAAATCCTGTGAGGGGTGATTGAAGGAGCTGGGACTGTTTAGTTTGAGGAGGAGAAGGCTGAGGGGAGACCTCATCACTCTCTACATTTACCTGAAAGGACATTGTAGACAGGTTGGTGCTGGTCTCTTCTCACAGGGGATTAGTGACAGAACAAGAGGGAACGGCTTTAAACTGCAACAGGGGAGGTTCAGACTGGAAATTAGGAAAAAATGTTTCAGAGAAAGAGTGGTCAGACAGTGGAACAGGCTGCCCAGGGAGGTGGTGTAGTCACCATCCCTGCATGTGTTTAAGAGTGGTTTAGATGAAATGTTGGGGAATATGGTGTAGGGGAGAACTTTGTAGAGTAGGGCTGATGGTTGGACTCAATGATCCCAAGGGTGTTTCCCAACCTGAATGATTCTGTGATCTGTGACTTTAATGACACTTCGGTTGAAGGCTTCTCAGGAGGTCTTGCATCAGACCTTGTCCTCACCAGCCAAAAAGCAGAAAACCTGCTTGAGTGGTCTGCTGCTGCACCAAGTGCAAGACCAGCACTTGTGCAATCATAGAGAGGACATAGAAGTCATCACACCACTTCGCAAAAGCAAACTTCTTATACCACAAATTCAGAGTCCTTGGCAGATCATTGTCTTAAAACTGAGCATGTCCATTCTTGGTACTGATATGCTGGCTTCTGCTTCAGGAATTTGTTGTAGAAATTCATCATAAAAAATGGAAATAAACTGGTAAGAGATTGCTTTTTCACAGAGAAGACCATTTCTGAAATGGTTAGGTGATCTAACTTCAGCTCTCTACTGTGCATGGGAAGAATGGCAGTGTTCTCCCATCACATCAGACTAGTTTCAGTGGTTGTATGACCCAAACCTACAGTCAGTCCACAGCTATTTTACTATTATAATGGTAATTTTTCAGGGAGTAATACTGAGAAACACTTTTCCTTTGGTTTGCTTCTGTGAAATTACTTTGTTACTTTCATTTTAAACACTCAAACATTCTGTATGTGGATCAGGACTCTGCCCTACCAGTTTGTATGGCAACATTGATGGTGAATTCACAGCCTTTTGCAGCTAGGCTTGTGCTTAGGCCTTGCTTTCTGATTCACTGGAAAGTTTAGTTTTCTATTTAGCTATGTGAAGGCTCCCTCTAGGAATGCCTTAGGATATCAGTATCAGAAGTTCAGGATGCAGCAGATAGACTTTAGTAAAAGTACAGAACACTGTTATCCCAGTTAGCTATGAAGTTTATAAATGACATAACGACCTTCTGGGAGTTTGAAACTGAGACCCCCAACATGGATAAGATAGCAAGCAAACCTACAAGAGGTCATAAGGAACAAGATTCAGCCTTGAGAGTACTGTAAGTGTCCTAGCAGTATTTTGTTCCAATGAGCAGAAAGAAAACACAGAGCTAAAGAACAGAAGTTAATGTAGGGGGTGGTTTATTCTTTATTTATTTTCATATCCTTCTAGGTTTTGTACTTATTCATTGACTTGGCATTATTAGTAAAATATATTCAACCTTTACTGCTACCTTAATATTTCCATAAAACTCAGCATGATGTGAGTTGACTGTCTAACCACAGGTGTTTCACTCCTGAGAAGGGTGGTTCACAGCTTCAGCAGCTGCAACTGCACTTGCAACACTCTGTAGGAGACCACAGATACTCAAGTGTAGCAGGTGCTGTAAAGCTGAAGTGTCAAGTTTGGGATGGGACCTGGAGACACAGGCTGTGCCTTTGGGAAAGATATTTCACAGTTGTAGGTCTTAATAAAAACCTTCTGGGATGCAGCAGGACAGGCAGAAGAGTCCAATGGGTACCATAACTGCAAAAATTTCTGTTACCGCTTTAGACCTTCCCAACAAAAGCATTGTTGAAGCAATGTGAATAAGCCATTTCTAAGGAGTTACATGACTGTGTACTTGAACATTTTTCCATCTACCATATGGGCAATTTAGTTTCATATTTGCTTTATGTAGTGTGGCATGTAGGATATGCAAGATTTTCCTTGAATGCTAAACACCTTATCTGTGCCACTCATAAAAATTGCAAGTAGCTTTCAATACACAGGTCTTACATTACACAAATAGGCATGATATTGTAAGTAGCCTTCACATTAGAAAAGAGTGGTGTTTCTATATTCAGTTGTAATGCAGCTATTTTTACTTCACTGTTGAGTATACATGCTTCCTTCATGTAGGTGCTTCATCATTCAAACAGTGAAATTAGTGTCAGCATGATTTTCCTGTGTTGTCGTAAGCATGGCACTGTTAATAGCAGTACAGAGTTTGGGTTTGAGTGGTTACACAACAATCTATGACACAGGAACCTTATAGGCACAATTTAAAGATTGTTCGGTCATTTATCTGTTCCTGCAAGAAAATTGTTATCTCTGGTCTGTGGAGGAAAAGGCAAGTTGAGTTTAGATTTTTAAGCACTTGCTTAGCTTTAAAACCAAAATAATCAGTTTTAGTGCATAAAGCAGCTGTAAGATAGATTTGTATCTCTGACATATTTCTTTGAAAATTCAGAGATTGTCACATAGGTTTGAAAACCTCATTGTCTTGTCTTTCACAGTCCAGTTTACTGATTGACAGAGTTTGACATACGGCCAGTAACTGTTTTCTATTACTAGCTGTCTAGGTGAGCATACAGTGTGCATTGTAATTGTCTGTGCACAGGATCAAAGATCAGAATACCTTAGCAGACAGTAGCTGAAACGCAAACACATGCAGAACAAACTCACAATATCACTGGCTGCAAATATGAACCTACAACCCACTACATTAAGGCCAGTGACATCCTTTTGTTATTGGTGTACAAGCAGACGTAGTCTTAGTAGACTCACCTAATCATCTCATTCTACAAAACCTCTCCCTTTGCATTCAACATCCCAGTAACAGGCTTGTCCACATGGTTCACCAGGAGTGATCCAGTACTTGCCAGAGTAAAATTACATCAACTTCAATCAGCTTTGAATCAGACCCTTCAAACTGCAGGCAATTGAGGCAGAAGTGGAACTCTTTTTTGTACACTGCCTACTGTAGCACAGAGATTTGGAGTAAAACTAGTGCTACAGAGGCAAATGAGGGAAGAGATTTCCTTCTGGCCACTGAATGTTGCATGAACTACATCATGTCTCTGAAAACACTTCTGCGCTGGAAGCTCTAAGACACTTCTGAAAAAAATCCATTCTTGCTTCCTAAAGGCCACTTTGCAAAAGTGGCTGCAGATTCCAATTATGGTGCTCTAGTGCCACACTAAAATAGCTGCTTTAGAAGAATAGCTGGAGGAAATTCTTTCAGGGTCTGAGACAGTTGCATAGATAAAGATAGGGCCAGGACCTTCAAGGTACCGGATATCTTTCTTCTAACAGATTAACAGGGCTGCAGTGTTCATTACACTTTAATGTAATTAATGCATTGCCTGAGACTACTGAGACTGCTCTACAAAGTCCTTAGTGCCATATTCAGAGATGCAAAAAGACTAAGGATTGGTTTATTTTATTCCCACATCTGGCACAGCCAGCTGGGAAAAACAAGACATGATTTTGACCTACTGCTCCCTAAATTACTTGTTTCATCAGCTCAGTGGGCAGTTTTCATATAGCCCCAGGCTGGAGAGGGTCAGCCAGGGAGATGGAGTGACTCATCTCCTGACATAGTCACTCTTTGTGGGATAAAAGTTAGCATCATCAGCAGGCAGCCAAGGTGAGCACACACTGTATCATGCAGCAGAAGGAAGGTTTAGTGGTGAAGGATGTTTTTCATAGCCTCCCACAAACCATTTTGCAGTCATCAAGACTGAATTGGAAAAATGGACCAGAAAATTTTTCTCTCCTGAGAGCAGCTCCTCAGAGTTAAGACCTGATGGCCAGAAGTCTGTGAAAAGCCAGTCCTCACCTGAGCAAAGAGAGGTACAGAGCAGTCTGGCTCTGCTGAGATCAGGGTTTTTTTCTCATATTCTCTTTTTTCTTGAAGCTGTTCCTTCTTTAACTTTTTATGTCAATACCTGTTTTGATCAGGAAAAGTCTTCCTGTAACATTAATGTTTCTCATTTCAGAGGTGACTCACACTGAATGTTGTGGCTGCCTGCATGCCAGGATCCTCCTTCCCATGAAGTTTCCAGATAGTGTTGTTCAGAACTGTACTGCAAACCCACAGCATCCTGGAGGGATGCTTCTTCATCAGGGGGCTTAACAAATTGCTTTGTAGTGTAACAGCATGATTTTTACATAGCAAATCAGGCCTGACTCACAAATTCATCACAGGAATGTGCTTCTGGACCTATACTACTACCTACAGAGTAAGGGGAAAGGTCACTGTCAGCAGAAGTATCATAGGCTGGTGGAGGTACTTCACGCTTTTCATCTTGCCTTTCAGGCACATATGGTAGAAGTGAGGAGATAGATCTTCCAAGGGGAAGCAAACTCCCAAACCAAAAACCAAATAATTAAGCATTAGAACCAGTAAGAAAGGTATGGTATGAATCTGATCAGGTCACAGAAAGATCTTAATCCTGGCCCATAAGGGAATGAAGTATGCCTTTCCTTTCAGCCAAAACAAGGTCATACATGAATCATGGTGTACAGGTATGAAGAGATGGATCAGTAGGTAGATAAACAGATGATATATTTATACACTTAGATTTAATGAAGTGAAATTGCTAAGTAAAACTAATCGACTGATAGCACCAATGTATCAGCTAAATACTATGGACTCAGTCTCCGTCTAGAGAAAATTGTTATGGTTCCGCTGGCAATTGTCAACTTGATGGTATTTCTAGCTGTAAACTCCACTGTCTCAGGTTCCCGTTAGAAAGGAGCACTGGATCCTCTAGCCTGACCAGCGTAGCAAGCACTATCACACTCCACTTTACAATCTAACCTCCTGTTGAGCTGGAGGGTGTTTTTAGAGACATCCTACCTTGAGTAATGATTCAAAGCACAGAGAATTCACAACATCCTTTGACTTGTCTTTAGTATTAAAATAGAAATAATTACAATTTATAAACTGAAACTTCTTTCTAGTCTGAATCTGCCTTCAACATCCAAGCACTGCCTGGGTTCAGACCTTACTATGTGGCTTGTGTACCTTTTCCTTGACAGCAATACTGGCTTACAGAATTTTTCATGCTAAGTCCTCTTGCAGCACCTTTTCTGCATCTCTATTCTCTTTCAATTTGCTGACAGTTGTTTAAGGCTAGGCACTATATCCATTCAGGTTTTCTTTTGCAGGACTGTTCTCAACCTAGATCTGTTTACAGATCTAACTTTCAACCCCATATATAGCTGGTTCACGCACCTGGAGGGGTGATGTGGGGACAAGAACAGAGACTTGGGATGAAAGAAAGGGAAAGGATCTGTATGTTGCCAAGAAGGTAGGTGGTCCCACATCCTTGCCTGCTAAAAAGAGTTATCAGTAATCTTCCCTCTGTGGACATACTTAAAATTAATTCACCTCTTAGTTTTCTCTTTGTTAAGTTAAAAAGACTCGCTTTCAGTCCTTCCTGAGAAGCACGTTTTCCATATCTCAGACATTATTTTAGATTCTTTTCTTGTATTCCCCAGTGTTCTTTTTGAAAATGTGACTGGAAGCACACACTGTCTTGCAATGGCAGAAAGAATTTACCCTCCTTGTCTCAGACCTTAGCATATTTCATACAGGCATGGGCAGTATGGACTTGCTTTAGCCCACCACACAAGACAACAAGCTTATCTCAGAAAACTGCCTACAGGCCCAGCATTTTGTGGCCAGTGTTTCATTATGCCAATAGCGATTTGCTTTTTCACTGTTTTGGGAATAGTTTCTTTTATCTCCTTCCACTTCTAGTCTTCCTGAAGCCTGTGTTGGTCACTGGGCCTGAAGTGGAAGGTTCAATGTTTTATTTCTGTGCCTTTTCCTCATTTTGGCTCTGAACCATGGATAAGCTCATGAACTTTGTAATTAAAACATCTAGCAGCAGCCAAGCATGTCATAACAGGCAGGTCAGAGCCACTCACGGTTCTCTGCCCAGACTTGCAAGATTGAGGAAGACCAGGACCTCATTGTCATGCTTGGAGCCGTTATAGCAAGGTGTGTCTCTCCCCATTGCCTGAACTTGCAGAAGTGAAGGTTGCACTGCAGCACATTCTGTATAAACACAGCCTGCTGTTTTGTTTTAAAGGGGATGTTAGGCAGAAGTGGAGAAATGTGCTAGTAAAACATGGAAAAGTAAATAGTTTTCAAATGCTGTCTGCCACTCACCAAGACTTAATTTAGTTCTCTGTATCAGTTCTATGAATGCATCGGGTTTTTTAGAAAATTGAGAGGCAGGTAAGGATGCAATACCAATGAAGCTGTTAAAATGTCAGTCTTTGCCAATCATTACCACATAGCTACCACAGACAAAAAGGAAGGTAATTGCATTATTTGCATAGTGCCTACTGTGAAGAATGATTTATAGATACTTCTGCATGCTGTGAGATTCACCCTGTTCTTCTCTAGGCTAAGCTTCCAATACTGGGGCACTACAGACTCCAGTAAACTTATGTTGGGATGTTTATGAGATCAGATTGGACTGTGAATCTAGAGATTCAGTATCTCCTCCAAGAAACATTTGAGAAAAACACTGCAAACAGAAATACATTGCACAGTCTACACAGTGGGTTTTAAAATGTTCATTGATTCTAGCATACATAATAACAAAGTGTCTGCAGTACCTTTTCTGAATACTGGGTATGAAAAGAGATGAGGGTTTGCTGTCGTATCTGTAGAAAAGTCGTCTGGAATAGGTTAACCTATCCTAAACTCACCTGTGAACTTCAGGAGACACTTCAACGAATAAGAACACCTTTAGGTTGGTTAGGTTGCCTCATTGTGTCTGTGATTTGCTCTCCAGTAAACAGCCACTGTGGGTACCCTAAAGTGGTTATCCATGTGCAGGCAGGAGGTATCCACTAGGCAGTATCACATGTAGAATCTGTTTGCAGGGCATCCAGGAAAGTTACTCTATGTTACCTTTTAAAATAGCTAAGCATGAGTAGCCTCTCTGAGAATTTGTAAGTAATTCTCTGGTACAAAAATGCTCTGAAACAAACCAAATATTATTTCCTTGTGAGTTCATGATATAGTGCCACCTAATCCTCTTGTCAGGTAGAGAAGATCCTGTGTGCACTTCCCATGATGTGTCTACTACCATCATATGTAGGGGCTTTGTTCTTAGTCAAGATGCAGAGAGAACAGGTAAGAATAATGGTAGCAAGTCATGACTGCTCCAAAGAGTCCCTGGGGAAACAGACAAGATAGAATTACAGAGAAAATAAGAAAGCTTAGTAGGGGAGTGTGATTTAGAGTTTTGCGCAAGAAAGCCCATCCAACCATCCTGTATGGAGGAAGGAGGAAGAAATTAACTCTTTTGACTGTATCTGCTTGTCCAGTATTACATCAGAGACAATACATTTCCTGCCTGACTAGGTTGTTACTCAGCTTCTGTCCTGGAAAATGAGGTTATACTCACTTTGATTTTGATTATATTTAAGCACCAGAGTGAGCTCCACTATTGTTACCCCATTACACCTGTAATTTTGGCAATACTCCTGTTATAGGGACAAGGACATGAACGATGATGCAATGTATTTCATGATGTGGTTGAAGGACACTTCATAAGTTATTACGAAGCATGTTTAAATTGAGGCTGTGTCTTGTCACTTACTGGTTGCAAAGACTTTGCATTGTTGTTATCACCCCATTTGCTTTGGAAAAAAAATGCAATTAAAGTATCTGGCCTAAGTTAAAGTAAATTAAACTAAATTAAACTAAACTAAAACTAAAACTAAATTTAAACTAAATTAAAATTTAATTAAAACTAAAACTAAATTTAAACTAAATTAAAACTAAATTAAAGTATCTGGCCCTAAAGTTAAGGAATTGTTTATGATCTGTGCTCCAGAGTTCATGACAGCACCTCTAATGAACCTGTAATGATGTGCAAATGGCAAAGCAGATATCTCCCCTGCCCTATTTATGGAGTATAAACATATCTCCCCTATTTATGGAGTATAAACAGCTAAGGTCTTTGCACCTAGTAGTCACATACAGCAGAATGCCACAAAGGGGCTGATGGCACTGTCTCCTAATAGAAGTTAGTGTAAACTACTTCTTATCACTTATTATTGTAATCTGGTTGTCCCAACCTAAATCTGTTTATGCAAAGAGTGGTTAAAACACATACTGAGAGATACAGAAGATGTGCACGTAAGGAAGGAGACAGGAGCTTGTTGAAGCTGAGATAAACCTCAGAGTTGTATCCACAGGATGGTGAACAGATTCACACACCTCTGCATGTACCCAGTTGCTGGGAGTAGATGTTTTGTCTGAGGCATGTGCAAAAAATAACTGACTTGTCTACCTATAGTAAGTATGTCCACTCACAGCTGCTGCCTTTAGATAATGATAAAGCCAAAACAATATGATGGACATAGCTGTGTTTCTAGAAGTTGCGTGCACCATTACTCTTCCGTTCCTTGAACTACTCTCAGTCATCAGCCTGAACTGAATCTCACAGCAGAACCAAAGCAATCTGCAAAGATTGTTATAAAATGTTTCTAACACCTCTTGGATTATTGCTTGAGCAGCTGCATGTGATAAAATTATGGAATCTTATATAGTGTAGGAGCTGAAGTTGTAATGCTGCATGCAACAGGCAATCATTTGATCTTGTCTTTGAATTGGTGCCTGCACATTAATCTTAATAATACTTAATACCAACCCAAATGCAAAGACTAAAGTCAGGTGGTATGATTTTAATTTTGCAAATCAGCCCCTACCTGTGATAACTGAAATGTTTAGCAAGTAAACTTCCTTTGTTTGTTTGTCTGTTTTTTTCCATTGTATTCAAGAAACACATGCATGTTGTCTTAACACAGCCTGTCAGTCTTGTGAGTGGTTGGTGGACCTTGGAAAATATTATTTTTTTTAATGCAGAAAATGCTGTGGAAAGCCACTTTGGGTCTAGGTTCTGCACTCCAAGTGCCCCAGAGAGGCTAAAGAAAAAATGTACTGGCTAAGATCTGGGTAGTACTGGAGAGCCTGAGAGCCATTCCAGTCCCATTCCCCACGGGTTATCTGGTTAGTGAGACAACAGATTTTAACGTTCTCACTGAGGGCACAAATTGCTGTTTTTACCAATTTGGTGGAGAACATCAAATTCAGCATATGCCCCAGAGGTCCCCTGCTGCCTGTCTCTCTGCCTGGTTGTCACCCTGCAGTCTTAACACTACTAGAGACCTGTGAAGGTGATTCAGAGCTGTGAATCAGGCGATTCATCTGCTCCACATTAAAATGCCTTCTAAATAATTCAATTAACAGAAAATAGAGGGACATAGACTGCTGCTGAAACAGCAGGAAAGACTCAATGGTAAAATCAAACTGAGGGAAAATAGGTGTGTGAACAAGATTCACATCCATTCACAGGACCAAAGGACATGTTGGTGTAACTAAGCATCTGTATCTCAGAGCCAAAATTCAAACTTGAAGAGTCCACAGGCCGAAAGGAGCATCTGAAGGGCCTTCAACAGATCCCAGCCCAAGGCTGAGAGGATTTTCAACCCCAGGAAGTGATATCTGGGGAAATGTGCATGCATGAAAATAGATGCTGTTTGAAGAGCTCTTTCCTGCACTCCCACCACACAACTATGCACTTTCATATGGTAAGCCTCTTTAAAAACAGAGATTGTGAAGAACCAACTGCAGTTAATGTTTAAAGAAGCAGTTCCATCCCAAAGTTTGTTAGAATAAAGCTTCTTGACCTGTACCTCAATGATTTTAAATAGATAGGTCTGGATTGCTTGGTGGTAGTTTGCCTCATTTGAACGTTGTGGGTTTTTATATAAATGACAAGTCAAGTATCCCAGAAGAGAGGTAAATAAGCTGTACTTGCAAAATAGAGATTTCTATCCTATAATACACTGCTCAAGAGTTAATGGATCGGGGCAAAGGTCTAATTGAGCTGGGGCCTCCAAAGCAATGCCATAAGACAATCATGTATCATATAGAATAGGGAAATGAACTAGAAGCAGGGAGACTGTTGTGGCTGTATGCAGCATTAAGAAACAAAAAAACGGGTGTTAGAAATTTGGGAAGGGATTCAGAAAAGAACAGCAAAAATCACCTGAATTCAATAAAAATCACATTACTGTGAGGTTGTTTGAGAAGTATGATCCGTTTCATGAATTGACTTGATGTCATTTCCTAGAGAGTCACCTGGAGAAGGGATCACAGACCATTCTTCTCTGTAGCAACACAAGCTGAATGAAGAAGACAATGGCTAGGAGCCAGAGCTAGAGTAATTCAGACCAGAAACAGAAGTGGAAAGGTTTATAGAGAGTGAGTCACAGTTCATTGAAAAACGTGGCAGTTCTTCCCGTATTTGCAGGCTTTAAAAAAAAAAAAAAAAAAAAAAAAAAAAAAAAAAAGAGAGAGAGAGAGAAATACTATCATTCAGTTCATATTTGCTGAAATTCAGTAGCTACACATGAGATCAGAGTAGACGATCTCTGTGATGTGGTTAGGTCCTTAGGAATGACCTGTGGTGGGATGTAATGGTAAGCTTTACACCTTTACAACAACTTGCTAGCTTAAGCACTTATTCATTTGTGTAGAAATGACATTTATGACTTGAGCACAAGTATTGTAAGGAAAAATACAGAATCTGCTATGTTCTGTTCAGTTATTGTAGTAAAAGCCTGTCTTCTGGAAGGAAGAAATAGTGAGGGACGGCAAGTTGCAGAGCTGCAAAGACATGATGAAGAAAAGCATGAAGCAGAAATTATTCCCAGACCACCAGATGCAGTTCTGAATATTTCTACAGAAAAATCAATCTAATTTCTGATAAAATAACCAAAAATACTCTTATGAAATCTAAGGTATGAGTTGGAAAGCAAAATGGTTTCTCTTTTTATACCCAATGCAGTACTTGACAGTGTTAAATTACAGCATTAAGCATACATACAAAAGGTTCCAACAGCAGTAACATGAGCAAAAAAATTCACTGTTCAGTGAGCTAGGTGGTAAGAGGTCAACAAGTTTCCTTGTTTGCATCTCACAGTAACATTTTACATCTCACAGTAACATTGTACATCCAAAAGCATTGTACCGTCAGTCCATCAGAGTGTATGTGACCCAGAAGACTGGTTCTGGGGAAAGCAAATGTTCAGAGCAGCTTGGAGGGTCATTCTGAGGGTCCTTGTACACTGCCAGGGATGGATCTTGAAACCAGTTTCCCATCTCTCTCAAATAAAAGCCTCATTTTTCCCCACTGAGTGTAATAAAGGCCATTTGTTTGTCCTTCTTCGAGGTTCACTCAGAGCTTCTGCTCGTTTTGGTGACCAGTGTTGGCTGTATAAACCCCAGAACCAAACAGCATCACAGCTTATGGAAAGAGGAGAAGGCAGAGAGGCCCTTCTGTGACTAGCTCCCAGTGGGGAAACTCAGACCTCTCCCCACAGTCCTGCTGTTTGTCAGCAAGCCCTAACTTAGACTTACCAGCATGGCAGCAGAGGGTCAGAGACTCAGAAATTGCCCTGGACCCTCATCCGGCATATTTACATACATACATACATTTATTCATTTATTTCCCTTGCAGTTGTCTTTTCCTTCATGCAACATCTGCCATCTTTAGTAGAGTAAAGAAGAGAGATGAGTCTGTGAGCAAGGAAGACATATCTCAGCCTGTCACTCCCCTAGGTTCAGACACTATCCTCCAGAGCAGTAGCTAGCACCACAGTCTCATTTCCAGACAGCAGATGAAAAGCAGAAGGTCAGGAACAGATTAAGGTCAGCAGATCAGGCTGGAAGAAACAGTGAAACTTAAAAGCTTATTTCCATAGCTGTCCTTAGGGAATAACTAAGCTGGGACTTGCAGGAGAACTAACTTGCTCTCTACAGCATCACTGACCTCTTCACCCAACTACACAGTGGTCATAATTTCACATCCTAACGCCTCATCTCCCCCATGTGCTGAATGAGGGATTTTCAAACTACGTTTTGCAAGACATTTCACATTTTTTGGAAAGGGGAGGCTAAGCCACAGATGGCAAGGATGAGTAAGACAAACCAGCAGGACAGAGGCCAGTGAAAATGTAATGTTATCATGGACCACTTTTAGTGTGATCTTCATCCCAACTGCTCCCTGTAGCATACGTTTCAGCCTTTACATTATAGTAAGCCAAAGCCCATGACCACCAGTGGGAAGAGGCTGGTTGAGTTAAATGGTCTTTGCCTGAGAAGCCTTGCAATAGTGATCCCTCTCTACAAGTAAATGCCAAGACATCTGATCTATGACACTTGCAAGGGTGACAGTTCTGCTTCAGGAGCACAACAGTGCAAGAAGAAAGCCACCTTCTTCCCTATTTCCAACATGGACTAATGAGCCTATGGTTTCCATTACAGCTGGAGAGATATACCGAAATTGCAAACTGTCAGGGGACTGATGCCCCTGGGAAGCTCGAGAGTGTGACATGCCTTTAATATTTGTCGGTGTGGAGTGTGAGGAAAGCCCTAGTCCAGGTTTTGTAACTACAGTTGGCATCTGTTACAGCACCACACCATAAAATAGGAGAGCAAAAGGTCTGCAAGGCTTCCGTGTGTGTCACTGTCAGCTGGTCTCAAACAGAACATCCTTTGTAAGTCACATTTTAGCCCTAGTCTTTACAGGATCACCTGTCCTCAAATAACTAGGAGCCTTTTGCTTTCCTGTTTGATGAAAATTACTTTTGGTGACAGAGCCATCACTGCCTCATGTTATTCACCAGGAGAGTGTGGTTATGAATAATCTCTGAGCAGCACAGTATGTGTGCACCAGGAACTTGCCAGAGACAGCGGGTATTCACAGAACATGTATTTTCCTATCAAACTGTTGCACATCACCCACAGAGAGCTAGTGGCTCCTTGATCCAGCACAGCAATGAGCTGATCAGGCTGCTAAGGCAGGGTTCACAATTACTCTCCTCTGGGAAGTCTTTCTGTCCTGCTCCCTGTCCCACGCTTCTGTGCAAGAACTACTCAGTCCTCCTTCTTCACAGCGAGTTAGTCATCTCAAGAAGGCAAAGACTAGGCGCTGCCTCAGTCCAAGGTCAACCCTCAACCAAAGCCACAAGCCATACTACCATGGTGCAACACACAGAGAACATCCTCTGGTCACATAAGAGTGTCAAGAAAGAAGCAACTAATTTAAGGATGCTTTGAAAGGGCCATTCATCTCTGTGGTGTGCACATCAGGTCACAGCATTTTATTCTGAGAGCCTCAACTCCCATGTCTTCCTGTTCCCCCCTCTCTACAGCCTGCAGCATTGGTACTCTGTCTTCTTGTTTTTCTCTGCCTACTGCACTGCTTGTTTTCCAGTCACATTTTCCCTCTCAGGCCCAGCCCAGAGAAAGAGGGAGCTCCTAAGGCACGTGTACTTAAGCTCTTTACCAAATCAGGGTCCTAATGTAGATATCAGTGGTAAAAAAGTATTTTCACATACATGAAACCTGGGATCAGGTATCACACAGTGGTCAAGAGGCATTAAAAGCATTTAAATTAATTTAAATCTCTCAGTGGAACTGACAAGAGCTAGTGAATCTAATGTGGAGCCTTTTTTGCATGTTTCTGCACATATAGGCATTTCAATACTCTGAAAAGTATGGCTTCTGGTATTTGCTTAATGTGTTCCAGTGGGTTGCCCATGTGCTATGATAAGGAGGAACTGTGTTATCATTACAATACTCTCAATTAAGTTTATTGCAAAATTTTGTGACTGTTTTGCCAATTATTAGGCCTAGCATAAAGATGAACCAATAACGAAAAAGATCAGTACATGGATAAGCACTGGGGATAGAAACAAGTAAGTCAGATTATACATAATCGACATCAACTCCACTGACCCCAACAACACCACATGACCAACAATGGGTGGAACAAATGGTGAAATGCAGTCTCCCATAGAAGGGACAGGAGACAACCAAGTCAACAAGCCAAATACTGAATCTCTACACAGCCCACGTTTACAAGAGCCAGACCTGACCAGAGCCCAGTCCCAGGGAGGCAGGAGGTTCTTCCCCAACAGCAAACCCTGCAAAGTGCATCCACCTCACAGACAGACACTGCCCCTTCCTGCAAGTGGTCCCAGCTTTTATCCCTAAGTGGGACACATGACCTTTGTTTACTTAATGCAGACACCTGGGGCTCATTTACCCAATGGCTCTCCCTGCCAGGCCGGCTGCACCCTGGAGGGAAGCTTAAAGGCAAACTCACCCCCCCTTTCTGAAGGGCTGTGGGAATCACCCATACGTCAGCCTTAATTGGGGGCTTGAGATTGAAACCGCAGCATTTCACTCATCCCCTTGACATATGGGTGGACCACAGCTCTCACAATCTGTAAGTGTGATATCTTTATCTTGTATTTGGCTACAGACACTGCCACAGTCATCTCAGCTGTTTCTTCACTGTTGTGGTCCTTTTCACTGGAAGATCAGTGTTACTGTGGATCTGAAGCTCATGTCATCTGCTCAGCACAGTTCAGTGTCAACTTGTATTCCAGCCTGTATGCTGCCCATTCAGGTCAAATACATTTGTCACAGGAGTGATTTCATATTTCCTGTGGTGCCACGCAAGATCTAGAAGACAAAACCTCAGACCATCATTATTCCCGCAAATAACATTTATTTGCGGGGACATGTTCCCATTTTTTCTGCCCAGGCTTCATGATTAGGATGGTGTTATCTTTCCTACAGCTATTACTTCAGCTGGCTCAGGGGGGCCACTCAGCCCTTGGACCCATACTTTTGGCCATTACTAAAGTTGGTGGATCCAAATCCTTTGTCTCCATGAACAGTAGTGACTTGGGGTGGATCCCCCTTCCTCACCATTGTTTTCAAAACTGGCAATATTAATAGCTGTGCTACTTTATCATTGGGTTGAATAACTAAATCTTGTTCACCATTATTCAGCAGGATTACTTTGATCTCTCCCTGGTAGTCTGCATCAACCACTCCTCCCATTACATGAACGCCTTTTAGGGCTAGGTTTGAGTGAGCAGTTATTAAGCCGAAGTGTCTTGGGGGAATTTGGATTCCTACCCCGGTGTTAATAACCATTGTCTGGCCTTGATTTATCTTTACCAGTTCTAATGCATAAAGATCTAGCCCAGCAGCCTCTGGAGTGGCCCAGTAGGGGGCCATTGCACCTGGAAACATATCCCAGTAGGTTAAAGTTTCAGTTACCGTTAGAGGCTTTATTTGCAGATTGGGCATAGTCATACGCAACAAGGGTGTCTCCATCTTCCCGATGGGTCTATTGTTGAGGGTGTGGAGCACATCCATGAGGTTAGATCTCCATCGGGATAGGTTTCCATTTCCCAGCTTTTTTAACTGCTCCTTTAAAAGCCCATTCATTCGTTTAACTAATCCTGCAGCCTGTGGATAGTATGGGATATGGAAGATCCATTGAATGTTATGCTGCTCTGCATATTGCTGTACAAACTTATTTCGGAAATGGGACCCATTATCAGTTTGTATTTGTAAGGGGATGCCATAGTATAGGATCATTATATCTATGGTAGAGGTAGTACTATGGTGCATGCTTTTCTGCAGGGATAAGTAATCAAGTATCCTGAATATGTGTCAACTGCAGTGCAGATGTATTTGCACACTCAGTCCTGGGGTAAAGGGCCAATTTAGTCCATCTGTCAGATTTGTCCTGGCAATTTCCCTCTTCCCAATTCTCCTTGTATGATATTTGGTACCAGGCACTTATGAGTATGCTGGCACACAGGGCATTGGGCAATTATTGTTTTGATCATATCCAGTGACATAACTATGCCACGCTCTTGGGACCACTTGTAAGTGGCCTTTTCCCCAAGATGCCCACATTGCTGGTGTGCCCATCCTGCCAAGCCTTCATGATCTCCTTCCTGAGGGAACGCCAGTCTGGCTTGGGATATCTTTGCCCGGTTATCAGTGACAGAATTGTAAAGATGCTCAAGTGAATTTATATTACTATGAACATCTACATGGAATACTATCACCTTGGTTCTTTGAACCGATTCCCAAATATCTCTCCATATTGCCTTTCCCCAGACGATTTTAGAATAAATTTTCCAATCTTTGGCTACCCATGTTGGCAGCCAAGTAGCCAATCCATTTGCCACTGACCAAGAATCGGTGTATAGGTGTCATTCCCCTAAATCCTCTTGTTTTAAAGCCATATATGCTGCATATAACTCAGCATATTGGCTACTTTCCCCTTCTCCTGCGGTCTCCAGAAATTTCCCTGAATGAAGATGATAAGCCACTGCCTTCCAAAACCTTTTCCCTCCTATATATTTAGCTGACCCATCTGTAAACCATGTGTGTTCCCTTTCAAGAGGAAGCAGCTGATCCAGGGTCTTCCCCCACTGCCCAGGGGATTCCTGTTCAACTATAGGATCAGGCTTTATCTCTTGATCCTACATGGGGGCAGCCACTACTTGCTCATGGAGGGCAGCAACACCACCAGGTCCCACCTTTGCTCTGTCCTGGTGTGCAAGGTTTAATCCTTGCTGGGATGAGAGAGCACATTGCCGCTGCCTCTCCCCAACCTGCGCCGGTCGGGTTGGAAGTTAAACACAGACCCCGGCTAAAATAACAAGAAATTTAATACAACAGAGTGATAGAACAATCTGAATAACAACAGTATCAATGGTCACAACAATAAACAGCAATAACAGTGAACAAGGCAAAAGATATACAGAGAAATACCTCTAAATGATCAAGGAGCAAACCCACCACGTGTATGGCAAAAACCCAAACCAGAAGCGAAAGTAAAAAGGCTCCACCCCTGGACCTGACGTCAGCATGGTATGAATAACCCGGCTGGAGATCCCTTCCCCCTCTGGCTGAACCAGGACACCTGGATGTACCATTTCCATGGGTTTGTACTGCTTCAATTTGTTTTCCACCCAGTCCTGTAATAATCAGACTGACCTTTAAATTTCTTCGGATTTCCATAAATCAAGGAGGCCTCTGCTCCAGTATCTACTAGAGCCTTTACTATTTGAGAGGACCAGTTTTTCCAGAATATTTGTAGCTCCACATGGGGTTGTCGGTCCTCCCGCACCCAATGTACCAGAGCTTGGCCAATATTTCAATATGGATTACAGTACCTACTGTCTCTTGAGGGGTACAGGTCAGAATACTGCTGCCATTTGTGGTTCTTCCCCGGAACAACCGAACTGCTCCCGGAGGGCCCATCTTGAGCAAAGGTGGAATCCCGCTGAGGATCCAGAGGGGGTGCTGTAGGCTGAACAGTTTCTGACAAGTGTGCTTGATAATTCTGCACTTTGCTATGGGGTTTCTGTAACCCTCTCTGTTTGTACAACCTCCATAATTCACTGATGTCAAGACCATCAATTTTAGTGAGAGACCAGCTTTCAAGAAATCTTTAAAAAATTGTCCTTGAGACAGCTGACATCTAGTATTTTTACCATGTTGGGTGTCTTGGTTCTGTGTATACTCCCAGGGGACCTGTTGACCTCAGAATTCTCAATAGCCCTGACGCTCCCGGGGAGTCCATTCTCCAAGGTCACCTAGCTGATGCATTTTCTCAAGTACATCTCTAACGGGATTTCCTGTTTCACTCAGTAAGAGAGTTACAAGAACATTCTTATAAGCCAGTGGAGCAGTCCTAATGATTGCATTTCTGGTAGGCACAGACAACTGAAGTTGCATCAATACATCCACATGGCCTACATTCATGAATGGCCAGCTTCATTCCTTCTTCCTTCAATCCCTGTATAACAACCCGCAGAGTATACCATAGCTGGTCCAAAACTGGCCAGGAATTCTCTAGGGGGTATTTTGCCTTGCACCCCACAGCAGCTAAAGCCAAAAGATTAGTACTGTCATCATTAGTCCTAAACGCTTCCTGCGCCAGAGGGTCTGAGCTCAGTTACAAACTTTCTGCAGTCAAAATTATCTAGGCTAACCCCTAATCTCCCTGATCATATAAATGTATCATCCAAGCAAGCAGGGTCTCTCCTGGTCTCTGACTGAACCGTGCAAGAATATTACTGATTTCTTGCTGTGTGAAATCTTCCACTGTAGGTCTATTTACTGGTGGCTCACCCTCAGAAAATTCCACCTTCCTCCTGATGACTGGTCTCACATCTGCAGAGTCATCTGAGACACTGGCCCCATCAGACTCTGCAGGGTACCAGATATCATCATCCGAGTCGTCAGGGTTACAGTGTACATCCACCTGTATAACCTCTGAGTGGACCTTCTTATGACTACATTGTCCCCGTCTCTTCCCACGTTTACATTGGGCAACTTGTACTGTATCCTTCTCAGGTACAGTTTGAGAATGTCTAGTTTATCAGTAAGGAGCTTGTTTATAGATTCTAATGTCATAATCTGAGCTCACATACAGGAACGTTCAGCTAGTAAGTGATCTTTTTGCTGGTTCTGTTTCTTATATGCTGTTAACAGGATCTATCCCCATCTCTTGAAGGTTACAGCATCCTGTGCCTTACTGGAGAATTTTTGGATATTTTCTAATACATCCTGTGGTTCAGTCTCCGCCAACCACTTTCCCACTGTTCACATGCTCCCCCAAATCTAATCCATTCAAGAGCCAGTGAACTATACACAGGATTTTCCCAACCAGCAACTTCAGACAGGGCCATCCTCATCACCAGTTTTGTTTTGCCAATTATTAGGCCTAGCATAAAGGACACAGCCAACATAAAGATGAACCAATAACCAAACTGTATTTGATACAAAAGGATCAGTACATTGGTCAGCACTGGGGGTACAAATAAATCAGTCAGATTATACATAATTGACATCAATCCTACTGACCCCAGCAATGACACCACATGACCAACAATGGGTGGAACAAATGGTGAAATGCAGTCTCTCATAGAAGGGACAGGAGACAACCGAGTCAACAAGCCAAACACATAAGACCAAGGAAGCCACCTACTGAATCTCTACACAGCCCACATTTATAAAAGCCAGACCTGACTGGAGCCCAGTCCCAGGGACACCCTTCCCCAACATCAAACCCTACAAAGTGCATCCACCTCACAGACAGACACTCCTGCAAGTGGTCCCAGCTTTTATCCCTAAATGGGACACCTGACCTTTGCTTACTTAATGTGGGACACCTGGGGCTCATTTACCCAATGGCTCTCCCTGCAAGTCCAGCTGCACCGTGGAGGGAAGCCTAAAGGCAAACTCACCTCCCCTTTGTGAAGGGCTGTGGGAATCACCCATATGTCAACCTTAATTTGGGGCTTGGGGTTGAAACCCCAGCATTTCAGTGACATTGCTGGGAATGTTGGGAGGCCTGGTCCTAGAAAGTTAAAGAACCACCCACCTTTTCTGTTTCCATAAACTGAGCAATGATAAATTGCAGAGGTGGCCTTGACTTCTTACTGTATAATATGTTAACTGCTCAGAAAATATTAACCCTCCTAACTCAGACACTTTTAAAGTCTAGAGGAACCAACAAGATTGCTCATCATGTAAATTCTCAGCTGTTTACAGAAGGGGTTCTCATGGAAAGGTAGTAATGATAGAATAAAATACACAACCGTGCTCATTAAGAAAACTGGACACATAGCAGTTGGCTATAATTCAAAAGTAATAATTGCAAGCTAGCATGGCCTTCACATTTTGCCAATACATTCCCATCACTGGTAAAGTGCTTGTTACAAATTATCACATCCAAATTTAGTCATAAACAAATTTTCCAATTTATTAAATAAAGATAAGCAAAAACAGCACTGGACAGACCAGGAACCCCTGCTCTATCTGGCCCACACCAACCGGTTTCCCTCCTCAGTATTTATTCTCCCTCTTCTCATACATAGTTATACCCTCTAATACATATTTATAGGATTTGTGGGAAAAGGGTGGGTTTATGGAGATCTTTCTCGTGCATGCTCTCCTTGTCTGTTGGGGTCTTTTTCGGCCCTCTCTGGTGGTCGTGGGATGAAGTAAACACTCTTCCTCGGCCTGCCCTTTTGGTGACCCCGAACTTCGAGCATGCGACTTACAAACAACTTCTTCTTGGGCCCGGATAACTGTAAACAACACTGAACAGAACCAGTTGGACCGCCCTTTAGAACACGGAGTCAGGATGGCTTTGCAAAAAAACAAAGAGAGCTATTTACACATTGCGTTACCCTGCCCCTCAAACCTGCAGTTATACAAAAACAGTTCAATCAAAAATACGTATAAAAAGAGCAATATTTTAAACTTATTTTACACTGTGCAAAACCATATGCTGAGGTAGGTGAAAATGGACTGAAAAGTCCTAACATTATTTTATAATAACACGAATCATTTAAACCTATTTCACAGTGCTGTAGTGCAATGTGATTACTAGTATCTCATGCAGTATTTTACAAGGATATTCCTACCAAAATATGTTCCAGATTTTGACAACTTTGATTATTTTGAGAAGTACTTGACAAGGTTTCAACTTCACTGTGCTTATTTTGCGTGCTTTTGAGCACTGCCATTTCGAACAATCAAGGCTCTTTAGGAGGGCATTTCCCTCAGCATTTTGTACCTAAATATTGCTGGGTATTCTCTGTTTATGATATTACTAAGGACTAAGCCAGTGTTGCTAGGCTGGGGCATAATAAACTTCTATTGTGCTTTTGATCAAAGAGAGCTGACAGTGCCTTCTAACTTGAAAATCCTCTTCATCTGCAATATTACAATAAGAAAAAAAGAAAATAATCTGCAGTTTCAAGCAAACTCTGTTTCTGACCAAAAGGGCAAAAATGACAACTGTGCTGTGGCTTTGTCCAGACAAGTTAAAGCAGAGGCGTATTGACTTTTCTGTTGTTCTTTGCCCGAAGTTCTACTCCACGAACATGTTGGCTTTAACTTGACAGTATTGTCACAGGGGGAGAAGCAGAAGCAGTGCCAGAGAAGTGGGCTGGTAGTGGTGCTTTCGCACAGCTGGGATGATTTTCTTGTGAATCACCCAGCTCATGAATGAAAGTACCCATCCCCAACTCAGGAGGTGGGGAGGCAGAATGAAAGACAAGGAGATCCTTGCTACTGCCTCACACACTGGAAACATTTTGTGAATGATTTTAACTACTTGATGACTGTAGGAATGGGGATTTTCTTTAATCGTAAGGGGTTTATGTGCTAGTGCGTTCACATTTGTTCATTTTTCATGGGTGTTGGCACAGAGGCAAGCTACACATTGAGGACTTTGGAGATGACTCCCCTGAGGAAATTACTGTGCTCTATGCACACATTTGTCTTTCAATTGTTCAGTAAGGAGATGTCTCAGAAGTTTTTTTCCTGCTTATGGCTCTAATGGCCATGGCCCTGGGACAGCAGAAGAGCAGAAGCAGTGCACAGTGCTTGGTCTCACCCATTATTTCCCCTTTCTGTGTGCCCTCTGCAATTCCCTGCTCCCTGGTGACCTGGAATCAAAGCAATGCTGAACAGAAGAGGCTGTTTTTTATCTGTGTTTTTCTCTGGTGTAAGTAACAGAATAAATTTTGGAGAAACAGAGAACTGGTCTTGGACACAACATTTCAGCTCAAAACCTTCAGATCATCATTATACTTTAGTGTAAGGCAGAAGAGGGGAGAAGGTGGTCCAGGAGCTGAAGTAATTTTTTTTTTTTTTTTTGATACTTGTACAGTCTCATCTTGCAGCAGAGGCTCTCTGCTGCAACTGTCACTTCATCATCAGCATGTCAGAGAGGAGATGAGGGGTAAGAGGATTTATTCACTCACTACAGACTATCAGGTGAGAATCAGGATCCTCTGCATATAACACTCGTATTTGGGTTTAGTACTGAACAGTTCCTTACCAGTGCCAGTGTTGAGTACTACCGAACTACCACAAGCCCTTTGTGCACGCATACATGCAGGAAACAGAGAGAGTTGAAATTCACAGAAATGTCACACAAATATTTATATTTAAACTGTACATCAAGATCCAATCAATTAAGCAAAAAATATTTCATTATTACAAATGCATTTTTGTTAATAAAAATGTGTATCACTGTAACAAAAACTATTTTCCTTGTCCCCCAAAAAGAATTTTTAAAAAGCTTTCATAAAAGTAGAAGAAAGCTGAATTGGCAAGAAAGTGTTCATTTAAAAATGCTAGTAAAATACAGAGGGAGAGGTAAATATCTATGCACAGTATTCTACAATTTATGTTACTAAGGCCCTTGTTCAGTAAAAGGCTTAAGACTGCTTAGCACAGAAACAAAAAATAACAAAACCAACCTAAATCAAAATTGAAGATTCCTGCCAACAGTGGTGAACATGGAATTGTCCCCCAAAAAGATCTGTCTAGAGGCTTGGACTGATGAAAGGAAGTGGAAGAAAAAGGGTAATATATAAATATAAGGAGAACAATACATCAGATGTTCTTGTGGATATCTCACAGTGTTCAAGGTGGTGGTATAATTTGCAAAATATTATAGAAGCAAACTACTCTGTATTCTAAGGCAAACATGAAGCAAGATTTTAGCTGTTTTCCTTAGAATAATTATTGAAATATTTCCTGTGTAGGAATTGAACTATCAGGAAGGAAATAAGAAAGTCCAAAAATATACCAGGAAACAGCTTCTGAACTTCTTTTTGCATACATTTGCTGAAGCGTGGATACTTAGGTGAATTAAAACCTTTGGTTCACTGGATTGAGCTTAGATGTTCCTATTTAAAAATAGAAATTGAGAAATGTCCTAAGAGCACTTTCTTACTTCTGTAAGAACATTTACTAGCTTGAAACAGAAATATTTTTTTTCCATCCATGTAAGTTGTTTTCTGTCAGTTTGTTTGTCCGGTTCAAAGGCACATCTGATGGGATTTTGTTGAAGCATCATTTGATTTTGTATTTCCTTTTAGCAAAAGAATGATTGAAACATTTGTGCTAAAGTCAGCTCTAGTATATAAGCTTTGCATATGCAAACAGACAGGAGAGCAGGAAACTCTTAGCTGGACTTCCCTAATCCAAAAGGCTACAGATAAAAATTTGCCAATTAAATTTTGTTTTGCAAACCTTTAGCTGTGAATTCTGTTGCAATACACTGATACTGAAGCTTCTGGCTTCAAAGGAGTCTTTTGGTCCCGAAGCAGCAGAGGGAGCTATGCCGACATAATTAGCTGTATTCCCGGGCTTCTGCCACTGTGAATAGAAACTTTTGTGTGCTGCCTTTTCCTGACATCTGTAAAGATTAATATGTCAGAAATATACTGAACTGTGACACCAGCCTCAGGGAAGGAGGAGAACATGTGTCTGAGAAGTAACCAACAAGATGAAAAAGCAAAAGAAGATACAAGACACCAAAAAACCTAAAAGACCTTGCAGTTCGGTGGGATACAAGTTTTAGGGCACTTTGACATTTTGGAAAATTGCATTTTTCATTTCAAGAATGTGGGGAATTCCAGTCATTACTTTGGGAGCGCAGAGTGGCTTTTTTCCCATCATCTACATCTTCCTACATCTTCATCCTGACAAGGGCACACTCACAAAGATTTTTGCCATCTCCTCAAAACATATGTCTGTACCCCAGTGACTACTCTGAGGTGTAAGCATGCATTGACAGTAAGACACATGCTTAAACCCATGACTGAATAAATGAAGAGCTTAGTTGCTTACACTTAAGCATATGTTCAAGCCTTTTATAATTATCCTTGAAGAGACTCACTTGTAGACCTGTTAATGCCAAGCAGTAAACCCTTTGGGTGCTAAATATCTGTAAAATCTTGTGATTTTTACATGTAGCTGCATGACAAAAAAGAACTAATTTTTCTGCACTGTTCACATGACTTTACATGTGCATGACTTTAAATGTGCGTGACTTTATATGTGTGTGCGTGTTTCTGTGTGTATGGATATATACATGTATAAATATAAATTCTCATGAAGCTATGCATCAACTTACACGTTCCTCTTCCTTACTTCCTACTCTCCCATTTTGAGTCCAGCAATCACCACGGGAAATGCAAACATAGTCTCAGAGGTCACTAGAGAATTTTTGGTTCTCAGTTCAGGGGAGTGAAACTGCCCAAGACAAAGCAAAAACTAAAGAAAACATAGCCCTCTGGAAAGCTATAAACTCAGTCTCCATTCCTAGCCCATCAGAGATCCTGAGCCTAAATATCCAAGTTTTCAAAATTATTACATTGGGGAAGAGGAATGTACTCACCCACAGGCATCCATTTGAGCCTGTAGTCTGTCCATTCTTTCAACTTTTCATTGCTGCCAGAAAGTTAATATGGTGGGAGAGAGGAAGAAGAAGAGGTGTTAGGAAAAGCTAAGCTTCTCCTTTAATGTTGCAGTTGCAAAAGTTGGGGTGAGCAGGGAAAATGCAAAACATTTTGGGGCTTCTTGCAGGACAAGTTGTTGTGCTTTGGTCTCAGGACACTTTATCCAGTCAACATTTCTCATCTGATGCAGGGCAGGACACACAGCAGCAGGGACCTCCCAGGCTCTGGAGCTCCACTTCAGGATACTCCTAATTTCTAGTGCCCAGTGCCTGGATCTTTAAGGGAGTGGTGTGTTTAATAGCAGCTCTTCCCTTATCCAGTCCAATATTTTTTTGTGTAGATAATGGCTTCAATGGGACACTGCTTCTGTCTGTTTATCCAGAAGTCTGCCAGACACCTTCAAAGTTTCTACTGTGTGCTTGTTTTCAAAAGTGGGGCTCGGATAAGATAAATTAAGTTTTAATCCTCAATACACATGTATTTAGCAGTCAAATAATGCAGCATTTACTGTGTTAAAGCAAAGATCAAGATTTAATAATGATGCTTGTTGAGAAAGCATTTAACATCAAAATATGTATCTCTAATAAAAAAATACAAGGCAAGCTTATATATATGGAAAATATTTGACTCGTTGAATTTCAAGTACTTCTTACAAAGGTTTAAAAGAAACACCAGATAAACTGAATCTTTGTATAGAATTACAGAAACATTTGTTTGTCGTTTTGTTCAGTCAGAGCATTTTATTATTAAATTATTTGCTCTCTTTACTTAGTACACAAAGAAGTCAAAAAATAACAGAAAGGTCAGTAGTAAAGGAAGGTTCTCAAGCTGTCTAGAAAATAGTTGTTTTCTGAAGCATTTCCCTGACTTCTCTGCGTGTCCAGGGCAGGATGAAGAACTTTAGCACTGCAGGCAGGAAGAGCGGCAGTGAGCACATGAGGGCCCAGGTAACCATAAGAGCATGGTTATTTTGATCCCCCTGGAGAGAACAGGTTTCAGCACCTGGAAGTATCTGGGCCTGTGCAGTGCTGGATCTCCTTTCTTCTCCAATATTGTCCTTGATCATTGTTCATACAGGTACTGAAATGAAAGGAGTTAAAGGCTGCCTCATGCTTTGCATGGGAACTGATGTGAGGCCAGTAAACAGTTCATGAATGCTCTTCCATTATCATAATGGGCCTGAGGATAAGATGGTTAAAGGATCGGCTGCTTTATTAGATTGGTAAATCCATGCTTGCACTCTTGGTTTTCCTCATCATCACTTTGTGAATTCACGTTAACTAAGGGTGAAACCTCCTGAAACCACAAAGTCTGGAGCTCCAAACAGGTTTCCGGCAGTGGGAATCATGTCTCCAAACTCATCTCCCAGACGCATCACTCTTTAGTGGAAGCCTTCTCAGGCTGTGAGAATCAAATGCCATGCTCCTTAATGAAGGCTCAGATACTCCCTGCTCAGCAAGAGACAAGATAAAGGAAAGAGCCTTTCACTGTTAGAAACATACGGCTTTTGGTATTTTGTAGACTCTTTCTTCCCCTCCTCCTCGTTATGCTATCTATTTTTTCTGACTCCATTTATTGTGAATGAATACAACAGTTTAAACACTCTCTGGCTCATTGATCTTATAAATTTTCAATTTATTTTTTAAAAATTATGGATACTTTTCAGCATCAGAATAATAGAAAGGGAATCACAAACAAGTCCACTGCAAAAGACTGCAGCCTAAAGTCAGCAATAATAGAGGATTAAGCAGAGAAGCTTTGTGGGAGGACAATAAAAAGGTGTGTGGCACAAAGACTATGAGAAAGAAAGACTCCAGGAGAGAAAGTTAGAGGCAAGTAAAAACTAACTTCCTTTTTGTACTATTTCGCCCAGGTTGTGGTTTTGTTATAAGAACTATGCAAGGAGCAGTGATTTCAGTGTGCTTCACCAGACTGCTTTCTTAATTTGAATATGGTCCTTGATTGCTCCTGACCAGAGTATGAAGTTTGTACTAACCTTGTACTCTTTCAGAAACTGTCTTCTGCTCTTCTGCCCCAGCTATTCTGTCTATTGCTCTATCAGGGCTGGTGTTAAGGTTGTGTCCTTTCTCTACCTACCTTATCCTGGGAAGGATGGGAAGTCTGAGCAGTCTTATAATAAAATTTAATTTCCTCTGGTGAAAAAGGAAGATGCCTGACATTTGCATATATCTAAGTACATTTTAAAGAGGGGTAATATACTTTAGACAACATTAGAGCAAGGGATGAACCTGTCTGTGCTGGTGGGACTGGCAGGATCCCTTTGCATTTCTAGATATTCATATGGTTTTTAAATACTTTGTAAATATATATTAATAAATAAATAAATATATATATATATAAATATTTTTTATGAGGCAAACACATGTGAAACTTTAGTGCATTGTAACAAATGTTTTGGTTTTGGATTCCCTGATTTTTTGAGAAAATAGAAATGATCTATACAACAGAAGGACTGATCAGTGCAGTTCACTTGAAACATGCCCTTCAGTTGTCCCAAATAGTTACCACTGTGGAAAATGTCTGAAGCACTGACACAGCTCATTACAGCTGGGACCGAGTCCCCCTCAAAATCCCTACCATCTAGTCAATAAACGAGAGATAAAACCAACCGCAAATGTCAACATCCATTACAGAAATAGACAAAGAAAAATAGTTAAGGAAGACATAGCTATGACTAATTGTTAATCATGAATGATAAAGGCTTATGGGGCTTTTGGGAAGTGGCTATATTCCTTAACCATCCATGTATATACAGTTCTGGACATGGAATGGAGGTAAGGAGGAAGGGTTCCCTCCTCCACTGTGATAAAATGTCAGCAAACCCCATTTTGATGAATATCCATGTTTTATATACCAAACATTGTCTATGCTTATTGAGACCTGTATTTTCTGTCCTGGGGTGAGGCAAGCATTGGAGCTTGGAGCCCTTTGTTTCTATAGATCCTGTCAAAATCTGTCAAATCTGGAAAGCCGCTCTCTGAGTAAAATGAAAGCTACAATTTTCAAGTGGTAACTGAAACTAGTAGAAGGAGTAACGTGTTCTTGAGCTTGTGATGACATTGCCAGCACTGGTAGTACTGGTGTATCAAAATGGCAGAAGCTGAATGAGGATTTTCTTCCTTCTTCAGAGCATATCTCCTTTGAGGTGACCTTTGCTAGGACAGAGGTTAGTTACACTAGGCAAATAGCTCAGCACCTCCTTCAGAGTGTGAAAACACCAGTGTACAAATATGAATCAGTTTTGAGGTCAAACATTAATATACTTCGCACAATAACACAAAACAAAAAATTGAGTTCATTCTTCACAGTTTACACATAACTGGTCTGATGCAAATGTAAGCATGAGGATGAGTGTTTGTGTTAATGAACTTCAAGGATACTCTGCCATATTTACATGATGGAAATTGAGGCAGCATCCTTTGAGACTGCTTGGAAACTTGTTGGCACAAATTTGTTCTCTTTCTGTAATTCTTAGTCACCATGAATCATTGACTTCTTTTGACAACCTCCAGCCTTACCTATGAAGAGATTTGTTTGTAAGCTCTTAAAACTATGTGTGGATGGAGAAAAAGTCACTTATTTTTGTTAACCACCAGACAGCTAGACTGCACTCACAATGCATAAGCAAGCAAAACTTTCAGTGTTAAAGTTTGGCTACATTCTAATATAAACATAATCTATCCTCCAAGGCTGCATTTTCGGGGAAAACTGGGATCATGCCACACAGCATCCCTAGTTATCATCTTCTTTTTATCTAGGCTTCTCAGTTGGGAATAAATCACTTTCATTAAATCACAGATTTGCCATTTTTATTAGAAAAACAATGAACTACTGTTCTGTGCTTTGCTACACGCAATGATTTCCTAGCACTGAATGTGAAATAAAAGCATTATTTTTCAAATGGGTTATAAAATGCTGGAGTTGCTAATAGCAGTTAGGTGGGGGCCAGTTTCCCTGATTTTCGAGTTTAGTCACTTTGATCTGCTATATTTGCAAGGACTATGTTTACACTTCCTATGTAGATTGCAGGGTAGTGTTAAAGTAACAGATCAATTTGAAGCCAACTAACCAGAAACTGACAGTTCTCCAACCATGGAAACACAATATAACACAGGCAGCCCTGAGAAACCAGATAGATATTTTTAAAGCCTGCAGTTCAGGCTGCTCTGGCAAGGCTGTTTCCATACCACTATGCAGTTCTCAATAACGATCTATTTCTGTGCTTTTCAGCCAAGGTGCCATGTTTTGAAGGAAGAATAAGGATGCTCCTATTTAATGAATGTTGTCAGGGTTTCTGGGAGAAGTGCTTGCTAGGTTTCTCCTGCTCCCATTGAATTTGCGTCTCCTAAAGCTGTCTTATTGTGATTTAAATGCTGGGACAAATTTTGGCTGATGCATTGATGCAGGCAATCTTATGCTTATTATGAGGCTGAGGCAGCGGGGAAAGCTTGCGAAACTTTCAAAAACAAATGCAAACATTTGAGAACACAGTGAAGATACGTCACTGCATGGTTTGTTTCTCTTCTCCATAAGTATTTGGTATGCAAGTATTTCCACAAACATGAGCTCTCCTTTGGAAATCCTCCTTTTGCTTATAATTGACTTAACTACTGATATACAGGGTGAGATCAAAGATCTGTCAAGCCAATTAGCTTTACTTTCAGTCACTATATTTTAGTGAAAGGAATGGTAACATAAACACATGCTATTTCCAGAATTAAAGCCAAAGCCATATCCCACAACAGGGCTATGCCTGCTGATCCTGGATATGTTCTCAAAAGATACAGTAATAGGTTAAACTAGTCCCTTAAATGTTTTTGAAGGCTTGTGACTTTTTTGTCCCCCATTCCCTTTCATCTGCCATTTAAGGAAATCAGGAGTGATCAGGGGGTTTATGTCCCTTACATGTCTTGAAGTTTTCATTGTGGCATCACCCTGATGGCTAGGAATTATCTCTAACACTCCTGCCCCGTCTAATGAGCTAATGTGGCACTACTGTTTCACATGATGAGCTTCCCCTTCTTTCCAGGTCCTCTCCAGTCACAAGAAGGCCCTTAGCTATTCCAGGAAGCAACATAAACATGCCGAGCAAGACTGAGAGTGAAGGAAGAACACTTTGAGGAGTGTTGACCAAGGCTGAGTCAGCTGTGAGACCAGGAATTCACATTTGCTCTCCCTGACAGATGAAAAAATACTCAGAAAGAGACTGGTGCTTGGGGGGGG
>NW_020799143.1:3712315-3727371 GCF_003259725.1 Athene cunicularia | reverse complement strand
TTCCCTTCCCTTCCCTTCCCTTCCCTTCCCTTCCCTTCCCTTCCCTTCCCTTCCCTTCCCTTCCCTTCCCTTCCCTTCCCTTCCCTTCCCTTCCCTTCCCTTCCCTTCCCTTCCCTTCCCTTCCCTTCCCTTCCCTTCCCTTCCCTTCCCTTCCCTTCCCTTCCCTTCCCTTCCCTTCCCTTCCCTTCCCTTCCCTTCCCTTCCCTTCCCTTCCCTTCCCTTCCCTTCCCTTCCCTTCCCTTCCCTTCCCTTCCCTTCCCTTCCCTTCCCTTCCCTTCCCTTCCCTTCCCTTCCCTTCCCTTCCCTTCCCTTCCCTTCCCTTCCCTTCCCTTCCCTTCCCTTCCCTTCCCTTCCCTTCCCTTCCCTTCCCTTCCCTTCCCTTCCCTTCCCTTCCCTTCCCTTCCCTTCCCTTCCCTTCCCTTCCCTTCCCTTCCCTTCCCTTCCCTTCCCTTCCCTTCCCTTCCCTTCCCTTCCCTTCCCTTCCCTTCCCTTCCCTTCCCTTCCCTTCCCTTCCCTTCCCTTCCCTTCCCTTCCCTTCCCTTCCCTTCCCTTCCCTTCCCTTCCCTTCCCTTCCCTTCCCTTCCCTTCCCTTCCCTTCCCTTCCCTTCCCTTCCCTTCCCTTCCCTTCCCTTCCCTTCCCTTCCCTTCCCTTCCCTTCCCTTCCCTTCCCTTCCCTTCCCTTCCCTTCCCTTCCCTTCCCTTCCCTTCCCTTCCCTTCCCTTCCCTTCCCTTCCCTTCCCTTCCCTTCCCTTCCCTTCCCTTCCCTTCCCTTCCCTTCCCTTCCCTTCCCTTCCCTTCCCTTCCCTTCCCTTCCCTTCCCTTCCCTTCCCTTCCCTTCCCTTCCCTTCCCTTCCCTTCCCTTCCCTTCCCTTCCCTTCCCTTCCCTTCCCTTCCCTTCCCTTCCCTTCCCTTCCCTTCCCTTCCCTTCCCTTCCCTTCCCTTCCCTTCCCTTCCCTTCCCTTCCCTTCCCTTCCCTTCCCTTCCCTTCCCTTCCCTTCCCTTCCCTTCCCTTCCCTTCCCTTCCCTTCCCTTCCCTTCCCTTCCCGTCCCTTCCCTATTTTGAGAGATAATAGTCTGGTTTGTCAGTGTGCTGAGTGCTTGGGAAATAACATGTACTGGGCCTGGATCACATAGCTCTGTGTAATGCTAACTTCTGTGATAAATCAGGTCCAACCTATCTCAAACAGCACATCTGAAGTGTATTATTATTTCTGTGCTTTGCATTCTCCACTGTGAGAATAGGATAATAGCCTCTTGTGTCATCATGGTGATAATTGCATGTTGCTGAAGCTTTCAGATAATATAATAATGAAAGCCATAATAATTGAGGAAATTAATAGCAGTTCATTTTCATCAGATTTTAAATACTGAGCAACTACTGCAGAATGAGGGAAAGCTAGAGAAAGGGAACTGTATAAATATCAATAACAGGGTACAATTCCACACTTTGGAAGAAGAGAAGGAAATAATAATACATTCTTACTGCAAAAAACACATTCCTTCTCTCCTGAGCACTAAGTAAACTTGAGGTCAGACTATTGAAACCTGAATCATGATCCATCCACACAAAACAATCAAGCTGGGGATTCAGGCATTGTCTAACATTTTAGTGATTAATATTGCAAACTTAATGTCTTCTTGTGTAATTGTCCATGCAAAATATGTGCTGAGAGTAAGAGCTTAATCTTGCTCCTTTTGACTTTTAAGATATAGATCTTGATAATCTTATATTTGTAACTAATACAGCTGTAATTCTGTCAGGAAGTTTTAGTGGTAACAGAAACCCCAAGATGAAAACTCCAGATACCTTATCAAGGTATCTATTCCAAGATGCATGTACCTAGGAGAATCTTGCAAGAACTAACAGTGGAGTTTGTTGAAGTGAACCTGAGTGCTGATTTAGCTGTAGAAGCTGGGACATGATCTTGAAGGGTGTGTGGATCATTAGGTTCATGTCTACTGTGTGTGCTGTTTTGAATTCCGCTAGGATGACCAAATCCAGCCTTTGCTAAAATGTTCTGTAGAGTTGGATCCTACCCTTCTGCTCAACGATGCCAGCAGCAGCCTATGAGGGAAAGATGGCAGTGAGTTAGGGGATTTACGTATGCCATCCGATCTGTGTGTCAGGAGACTGTCTTTCTGTTTGTAACATGGGGTGAGTTTGTTTCTTGCTGTGTTTATCTCCAAGGCATATATAAACAAGGAGATACACCTTCCTGGGCTAATATTCACATTTCCCTTCTGTCTGTGACCTGACTCACTGTCTCTGCTAAAAGCACCGAGGTGTCTCACATGCAGTGGAGAGGGATATTCCGCCTGACCCACAACATGCTGTAGGGAATTTGTAGGGAAGCTGAATGCTCCCTACACCCTGCCAGACACTGGGCTGGGTCACAACAGTGTACCATACATAATCTTCACTGTGAGTAAGACTGTTTAGAGCCAGCCAGACCCAAGGGCTGAAAAAAAAGGAGACACTTTCCTGCTTCACCGTGACATGCCAGATGTTCCCCTGCAGAGCTGACAGTGCACCCTGGCACTGGTCACCTCCACCTATCTGTTCCCCTGCTGCTTTCATCTTGGTGGGAGATTCCCAGGACCTGTCTCTAGGTCAGTGCTGTACTTGGGAGGAGATTTCAGGTGAACATGTATATATGCCATTTCACTGAAGTTCCGGAACCTGATTGAGTAAATTGCTATTTCTCAGCTACTCTACTACTGCACAGTTGTAGAAAGGGAGTTCACCAGATTCTTCTTTTAAACCTGTGCCAGATAAACAAATCTAACTGAAATGAGAATAGACTAGAGTGTCTTGTTCAATAGACCAGACCCCCAAATCCTCTCACAGTCCCTTGCAAGTTCAGAATACTTTTGTTTTACATTAGTTCTTTTATTTCCTCTGGCAGAAGAACAAAATTATCCATCAAATAGTAACCTTGTCAGAGGAAAGATTTCTGCAGAGTTTGAGAAAATTAGGTCTTTGGTTATTGCCTTAAATACAGCTTCAGATTGTATAGGCACTTCATGGACATAAGAAGCAGTCTTGTTCTTCCAAAGCACTTAAAATATGCATTATAGCTACACCAAAAGTACTTTTCTGGCATCAGAGTATGGGGATCCTGCCTCTTCTTTCCATTGCTGCAAATAGCATAAACTAGGATCACTATATTCTATTTTTTCCAGTCTAATCACACCTGGACCAAGGTGATCAGCACCATTCTGTCAGTGGGGACCATCCTCTTTCCCTAGCTGAAACTGTAATAAATGAGACCTGAAGAGCACAGCTGGTCCTGGTTGAGCATTATGCACCTCCCACAGCTGCTTCAAAGGCTGTGTGGAGCCCCAGCATTTCTAAGCATCACTGACTGACCAGTTTGTAGGGCTTGTTCTCTTCTATGTTGCAGTTTCATGCAGGAGGTCAAGAAAGATGGTAATCTTTTTTGACTGAGATTTCCCAGCCTTAGTTTAGCACAGGATGGGAGGGAGGCAGAGAAAGGATCTGACTCAAATTGAGCTTCTGAGGTCTTTGAGCTTTCCCTGTCCTTGTTCCAAGTTTGTGTTTAGCACAGCTTACGTCTCTAAGATATGGTATAGCCTGGATTGCCATGAGCTAACATTGGTCCTATTGGAGACTGTTTCACTGTGTCCAAATGCAGCTTCATAAAAGGCATCTCACCTAAAAGAAGTCCTGGCTGCCAGATGTGGAGGTTTATTCACTAGTATCCATGGAATACATGATAGCCTCTAGGGATTTTACAGGCTGAGTCATTGGACAGTGACTAAGAATGGTTATTCATCAGTAGCTGACAACTGAACAATATCCCAGCCTTGTGGGACAGCATCCTTCAAGGCTTTGCAGAAAGTTGACTTTAACCCTGTATTTAGTTGTCAGGTTTTAGGTTGCACATTATGAATAACATTGTGATTCAGATGTCTCAGAGATGTTCAGAAACCTCTTACCATAAGAGCTCCCTGTCATAATTATTAATCATAACATTCTCAGAAACAGGTCCTCCCATGCACCATGACTGTCGAATGCAGGTGTTGGAAAGCAGCCTTGCCCAACTAAAAAAAAAAAAAAAAAAAAAAAAAAGAAACTGTAGCTGCTTCCTGTGAACAGGAGTAGGGATAGTTACTCAGGACTACTGACTGTGCATGCAGCAAGGATATGAATTTTTTATAGCCCTGATCCTTGTCAAAGCCAAACAAAGTCAGATTCAGAAGACTTAGAGCTATTTCCATTGACTTGAGTTCAGAGAGCTGAATTACACTGACTCAGTTTCAACCTCCATTTATGGTTTTCTAACAGTTGGGGTTTACAAGACTGCTGAGCCAAGATCAGGGGCTCAAACAATTATAGAATTTTATGCTTTTTTGTGAAAGGGGAGAATTCAATCTGTTCTACCTCTAGCTCAGCCTTATCAGATCAAGCTGGAAAAACACTCAAGCAATCAGCTTATTTTCTTTTTTCACCACTGTCAAGTTTTATGAGCATATAAGAAATCAAAATTGTAATGACACTGCTGGTTTTGGTTTCCACAGTCCCTGGATGGTCTCACGCAATTGTATCCTACTTAATCGGAGTAACACTGCTTGTGTTTCCACAACAGCAGAGAAAGTGAGGGTTTGTCCCTGTCCATTTTTTATACTCTTATGCATATTTTATACTAATTTTTATACTCTTATGCATATTTTCTTGCTTGTTTTCCTCTTGCTTCATACCTTCCAGTCTTCTCTAGATCTTTGCTGTGTGACTGTAAGGCATTAGTGAGGTTGATTTTTGTCCTGTTTCTTTTCTTCACATTTTAATCTTGTTACTAACTAACTTTCCCTCCACTGATAGTGGAACTTGAAAGGGTGAATTTTGAAACTAGAAACTGGTGGCCTCCTGTGCTCACAGAGAAGCTTTAAATGGCAGATATGCAGGTGGTATGTGTTCACTGACCTAGATACTACAGATACATGGTGGTTTATATAGTGGGTTTCTCATGTGCACCTTATATTCATGTACAGCTCAGATATTGCCAACAGAAGAAAGGAGGTAATTTATATAAGAAGAAATGGCTACTTTTGTTATGGAACAGGTGGTCCATGTGACAAGGTTTAGGTCTGCCTTTTTTGTGCCATTAATAATTAAAATAGCACAGTGTGACAGCAGTGCTTGCTGATTTTACTTCCTGGACTTTTCCTAAGAATCCTTGCATTGCTTAACTTTTTGACTGTACCTGAGTATTGAATGATATTTTCATAAGATTGTCATGACCCTGAGATCTTTCCCACAAGTGGCAATAGCTAGTGTTTTAACATGTTGTTGGGTCTGTAAAGTCAGCCCTGTTATTTCCTGCCTGCAGTGATGTTTATCACCCGCCCACTTAGGATCAGGCTTTGCTTTTGCTGCTCTTTATCACCAACACAGTGCGTCAGAGATATCAGTCACTTAATTTCCACATTCTTTCCTTGATCACTGGTTAATATATTGAACATCGCAGGTGCTAGCACAGGGCTTCACAGATTTCTGTTGTGAAAGCTAAGCATCTCTTTGTACCCTTTTGTTCTTTGTCTTTCAGTCAGTTCCTGGTGCCTGGCAGGATCCCTGAAAAGACGGTTTCTTTCAAACCTTCAGTGAAGATCTGTTAAAAACTTTCTGGGAATCAGTGTTCCCCATCACCCTTATCCATGTGTTTCATAACTCCTTAGACAAACTCTCATCTTAAAAGTTCTCAGGTGCCAAGACACAGGAAGATTCTTGGACATGAAAGAATAAAATTCTACAAAACACATATGATTACTCAGACTCTATGTGCAAAGAGATTTTGTGTGCTACAGTGGGCACATGTGGGTTACTGTCCCAGTTGAAGATATCGTCGACATGGAAATCTGTTGACATAAAATAGACAAATCATGCAGTATCATTTCCAATTTCTCTCACAGTCTTACCCTTGTAAGTATAGTGTACTTTAGAGCTTGCCTGAAAGAGTAATTGTCCAATTATATGTATTTGCCTGCAGGTTTGCACGTAAATGTAGCTATTATTCAGACTTGCAGTTTATCACAGACTGAAAAAAGACAGCCTGCCATTACTCACAGAGCCTGCCGTGCAATATATAAGGTACACTTCTAGGAAGTCACTGGGAGGGCAGCAAATCCAACTTGTCCTAGATGATCAGCTCTGGAGAGCTGCCAGTCAGAGAGGGACCTGGGGGTGCTGATTGACAGTCAGCTGAACAGGAGCCAGCAGTGTGCCCAGGTGGCCAAGAAGGCCAATGGCATCCTGGCTTGTGTCAGCCATAGCATGGCCAGCAGGGACAGGGAAGGGATCTTAACCCTGTACTCGGCACTGGGGAGGCCACACCTCGATTCCTGTGTTCAGTTTTGGGGCCCTCACTACAAAAAAGACATTGAATGACTTGAGCATGTCCAGAGAAGGGCAACGAAGCTGGTGCAGGGTCTGGAGCACAGGTCATACGAGGAGCAGCTGAGGGAACTGGGGGTGTTTAGTCTGGAGAAGAGGAGGCTGAGGGGAGACCTCATGGCCCTTTACAGCTCCCTGAAAGGAGGTTGCAGAGAGCTGGGGATGAGTCTCTTTAACCAAGTAACAAGCGGCTGGACAAGAGGGAATGGCCTCAAGCTGTGCCAGGGAAGGTTTAGATATAAGGAAGCATTTCTTTAGAGAACGGGTTGTTAGGCGTTGGAATGGGCTGCCCAGGGAGGTGGTGGAGTCCCCATCCCTGGAGGTATTCAAGAGTAGGGTTGATTTAGAGCTTAAGGATATGCTGTAGGTGGGAACTGTGCTAGGCGAACAGTTGGACTAGATGATCTCCAGGGTCCTTTCCAACCTAGATGTTTCTGTGATTCTGTGATTCTGTGAAACTACATCCCTGTGTCACAGCCATAGCTAGCCTGCAACCAGTGCCAGAGGTTCCCTGTCACAAGTATGAAGGTAAAGCTTTGTGAAGAAAGATAATTTCTGAAATGTCTAAATGCTAACCACTCTATCAGCAGGGAGGCAAGAATATCCTCTCCCAACATCCCTCACCCTCCATGCTGTCCCTTCACAATATATTTGGGGCCCTTGAATGAAGACGAGAAGGAGGAAGAAAATGAGACAAACAAGGAGGGAAGACCAAGGTCCACCAAGGCCCGGTTGTTTTAGACCAGATATTAAAACGAGTTCTAAAAAGAATGCCAGAAGAGTCATTGTAGTGCGTGACTCCATTCTGATGGGTGTCGAAGGCCCCATACACAGACCAGACCCACTTCATAGGGCAGTCTGCTGCCTCCCTGGGGCCCAGGTGAAGGCTCTCACAACAAAACTCCCTGCCCTAGTGAGACCCAAGGACTACTGCCCTCTCTTGTTTTTTTCAGATAGGTAGCGATGACATTACCAGGAGAAGTCCTAAAGCAATAAAGAGAGATTTCAGGTCCTTGGGGAAACTATTTAAGGGGTCAGGGGCACAAATTGTGTTCTCCTCCATCCCTTCAGTTGGGGGGATGGATGAAGAAGAATACCGGAGAACTCAGCAGATGAACTTGTGGCTTCAAGACTGGTGTTACTGTCAGGGTTTTGGATTTTTTCTGTCATGGGTTGGTATACAGGGCACCAGACCTTTTGGCATCAGATGGGATGCACCTGTCCCAGAGGGGGAAGAGGATCTTGGGGCAGGAGTTAGCTGGGCTCATAGATGGAGCTTTAAACTAGATTTGAAGGGGGAAGGGGGCAAAACATCGGCCCATCTGAAGTGGATCTATACCAATGCACACAACGTGGGTAACAAAGAGGAGGAGCTTGAAGCCATGATGAAATAGGAAAATTATGATGTCATGGCTATTACAAAAACACGGTGGGATGTCTCCCATGACTGGAGTGTGCCAGTTGATGGGTACAAGCTCTTTAGGAGGGGCAGACAGGGAAGGAAAGGTGGTGGGGTGGTGCTGTATGTTAGGGACTGTTATGATTGCTTCAAGTACAAGTGTAGTGAAGACAGGGTTGAGTGTCTCTGCAGTAGAATCAGGGGGAAGGCCAACAGGGCAGATGTTGTAGCAGGAGTCTACTATATGGCACCTACCCAGGACAGAGAGGTGGATGAAATATTCTATAGGCATTTAGGAGAAATCTCAGAATCGCTTGCCCTTGTTCTTGTGGGAGACTTTAACTTCCCAGACATCTGTTGGAAATGCAACACAGCAGAGCAGAACCAGTCCTGGAGATTCCTGGAATGTGTGGAAGAAAACTTCCTGATGCAGCTGGTGAGAGAACTGACCAGAGAAGGTGCCCTGCTGGATCTCCTCTTTGTGAGCAGAGAAGTACTGGTGCATGATGTGGCAGTTGGAAGCCGACTAGGGCACAGTGATCACGAAATAATAGTGTTCTCTATTCTTAGAGAGGTTAGGAGAGGGGGTAGCCGAACTGCCATCCTGGACTTCAGAAGGGCTGACTTTGTCTTGTTTAGGCACCTGCTTGACAGGATCCCTTGGGAGACTCTCCTGAAGGGTATAGGGGCCCAGGAAGGCTGGGCACTCTTTAAGAAGGAAGTGTTAATGGTACAGGAGCAGGTGGTCCCCAGGTGCTGTAAGAGAAGCTCTTTAAATGGGGAGCTTTGGCTACAACTCAGGGAGAAAAGGAGAGTTTACAGCCTTTGGAAGAAGGGACTAGACACACACAGTGATTACAGAGAGGCTGTGAGGCTATGCAGGGGAGAAATCAGGAGGTTTAAAGCCCAGCTAGAAATTAATCTGGCTTCAGCAATCAAGGACAACAAGAAATGTTTCTATATCTGTATGTGAGCAGCAAAGAAAGACCAGGGATAGTCTCCATCCCCTGCTCGACGCAGGAGGAAACATGGTAACAAGTGATGAGGCTGAGGTGCTTAATACCTTCTTTGCCTCAGTCTTTAATAGCAAGACTGGTTGTACTGAGGGAATCCAGCCTCCTCAGCCAGAAGACAGAGACTGGGAGAACGACCCCCCTGCAGTCCAGGAGGAGACAGTCAGTGACCTGCTACATCACACAGACACACACAAGTCTGTGGGACCAGATGGGATACACCTGAGGGTGCTGAAGGAACTGGCTGGGGTGCTCGTCAAGCCGCTTTCCATCATTTACCAGCAGTCCTGGCTGGGACTGGGGAGGTCCTAACAGATTGGAAATTGGCCAGTGTGACACCCAGATATAAGAAGGGTCAAAAGGATGATCCAGGAAATGACAGGCCTGTCAGCTTGACTTCGGTGCCCGGGAATCTGATGGACCAGCTCACCCTGAGTACCATCACACAGCACGAGGGACAACCAGATGCTCAGGCCCAGTCAGCATGGGTTTATGAAAGGCAGGTCCTGCCTGACAAACCTGATCTCCTTCTACAACAGGGTGACCTGATTATTGGATGAGGGAAAGGCTGTGGATGTTGTCTACCTTGACTTTAGTGAGGCCTTTGACACCGTTTCCCACAGCATTCTCCTGGTGAAACTGGCTGCTCGTGGCTTGGATGGGCACACCCTTTGCTGGGTAAAAAACTGTCTGGATGGCCGGGTCCAAAGAGTTGTGGTGAACAGAGTTAAATCCAGTTGCTGGCTGGTCACGAGTGGTGTCCCCCAGGGCTCGGTTTTGGGGCCACTCCTGTTTAACATCTTTGTTGATGATCTAGACGAGGGGATCAAGTGCACCCTCAGTGAGTTTGCAGATGACACCAATTTGGGTGGGAGTGTTGATCTGCTCGAGGGTAGGGAGGCTCTGCAGAGAGACCTGGACAGGCTGGAGCCATGGGCTGAGGCCAACTGGAGGAGTTTCCATAAGGCCAAATGCCGGGGGCTGCCCTTGGGCCACAACAACCCCCAGCAGCGCTACAGGCTTGGGGAGGAGTGGCTGGAGAGCTGCCAGTCAGAGAGGGACCTGGGGGTGCTGATTGACAGTCGGCTGAACAGGAGCCAGCAGTGTGCCCAGGTGGCCAAGAAGGCCAATGGCATCCTGGCTTGTGTCAGCAATAGCGTGGCCAGCAGGGACAGGGAAGGGATCTTACCCCTGGACTTGGCACTGGGGAAGCCGCACCTCGATTCCTGTGTTCAGTTTTGGGGACCTCACTACAAAAAGGACATTGAATGACTCGAGCGTGCCCAGAGAAGGGCAATGGAGCTGGTGCAGGGTCTGAAGCACAGGTCGTACGGGGAACGGCTGAGGGAACTGAGTGGTTTAATCTGGAGAAGAGGAGGCTGAGGGGAGATCTCATGGCCCTCTACAGCTCCCTGAAAGGAGGTTGCAGAGAGCTGGGGATGAGTCGCTTTACCCAAGTAACAAATGATAGGACAAGAGGGAATGGCCTCCAGTTGCACCAGGGAAGGTTGATACTGGATATTACAAAGCATTTCTTTCCAGAAGGGGTTGTTAAGTGTTGGAATGGGCTGCCCAGGAGGTGGTGGACTCCCAATCCCTGGAGGTGTTTAAGATTTGGGTTGACATAGTGCTGAGGGATATGGTGTAGTTGAGAACTGTCAGTGTTGGGTTAATGGTTGGACTTCAAGGTCTTTTCCAACCTAGACAATTCTTTGATTCTGTGATCTGTGATCTCAGGCCCTCTTGAGTAGACGGGAACCTTGCCACTGATTTCCAAGTGGCAAGTGTTTTTGATTGGTGGTGAAAGAGACATGGATTTCCAAGTATCCAATACTTAATGGTGATGTTTTTTTCTAACACCTGAAAGATGTTACAGCTTTTCTTCTGTTATCTTGGCAACAACTCTGAAGTCGAAGTAGAATGTGCAAAAGTTAGCACTGAGACCAAACATGAAAAACTTCTCTCCAGGAAGCAATATTCACTGGAAACTAAATATCAAGGAAACAGGGTGTTTAGAATGCAAATGACATCTCAGCCTGAACAATACCATCACCAGAGCAGAGAAGGTTGATTTCATTATCCTCCATCTTAAAATTAGGGTGATATTCCTTTTGCTGTCTGGTGTTTGTCTTGGTGGTGGAAGAGCTGTCTCCATATCCCTGAATGGAGACACTAAAACCAAATGCGCATTTTTTCCCCTTCTGCATACCTGGGGGCTTTTAAGGGAACTGGTCACAGATGTGGTTCTGCTATGCAAGGCTGGAGGCACATGAGGATATGCAAAGGGTATCCCCTCCCTTGCAACTACCTGCTCTGCATGAACCAGCCCTGCTTTGAGGGACAGGGATCGAGATCCTGCAGGAAGGTCATTAGGTCGTAAAGGCAACTTTGCAAACTACCACTGCTGTAGCCTAAAGGGCATGTTTTTTCCAGCCATATACAACTGCTGCACCAGCACCCAAAGTGTGCTCAGTCTGAGTGGGAAGCAGTTAGTGGATGATTAGCTCTAACAGAGCTTAGGCTGGACCTTTATCAAGTACTTATTTTAAAGGACAATAAGAAAGAAGAAAAATTGCTACTGATTGTATAAATTAGAGAAAATACAATGTAAAATTTAAACTTCATCTCTTCTGCACTCCAGTGAAGAATTTCTTTTTAAAACATGGTTTGAAATTGGAAACGCAAGCCTATACCTAAACCAAAGCCCATATTATTGTGCATTTTAAAAATCTCATTCTACTTGAAATCTGCAGACCTCCTAAAATTACTGTCATGAGAAATACCTAAAATGCCAAGTATTTGTGGGATAATTGCTGTTTACTTGACATTTGTTGCTGCCCTGAATTTCAGCAGACATACGCTTGCACAGTTCAACCATTAAGCTTAACATCAGCCACTTTGCAAAGTTAAATAATTCAGCTGTTTGCATTTGCCTACTAATTGCTGAGAGCAGCCATCCACACAAAGGATTAAGTGACTGAAAAATTGGACTATTATTCTGCAGGAAGAAGTCTGAAAAATGTTACTTGGTACTTTCATATATAACATCTCTAGAAATAAGTTAATGGAGTTCAGCAAGTTAAAAATGTGTTTGAGGCTGTATCTCAAATTCCATCCTGATGTGCTTTTAACTTTAGAAAAACATTTTAGAACAGAAGTAGCAATTGTCCCTTAACTTCCATCTACTATCAGTGAACTGCTATGTTACTACTAGATTGAAACAGTTCATTAAAAATATCCAAACAAATAAGCCATCAAATCCAAAAGCATCTGAAAGTTTGCAGTAGGCATTAATGAAGACAGCAGACTCTTCTATGATTGGGGTGCTAAAAACAACACAGCAATATACAATCAAATTAATACTTCATGAGTCATTGTAAATCCATCTTGTGATAGTGCCTAGAAACCAGAATTACATTCTTCTAAACACTTTTAACTTAGTGGAGCTTTTTGCAGTATTTTTTTACAAGCAACTGTGACTTTTAAAAGATTTACTTCCTTTTGCATTGGTAACTCCTTCATAGAGTTCATCAGTAAGAAATCTGAAGGCAGTAATTTTCAGAGTGTTCTGTTCAGTCTGACTAATCTGTTATGTATACATCTCAAGGGTTCTTTCTCTGGTTAAATAAATACAGAGGCTTTCACTAACTCTTGCACTTGCTGCTCTGCCAGTAGCAATGACACTCTAATTTAGCAAAGGAAAAATAGTTGCACGGGATTTAGCTATAAAATATAGGATGGTATCTCTGCATCAATAAAAGCAATTTTATTTCCTTTGTAGATTTCACAAAGGGATGGTATCTAAGATTGTGGTTCTTTGGTGCATCTTGGTGGCATCCATGATGCCTTGTGAGCAAGGGGCTATGTCTGCATAACAAGGTGAGATGCACTGTGCAGACACCAGTGTGGATAGCAGCTGAACAAGTGAGTGGCATAGCTCTGTGAGTGACTTTGACTTGAACTCACTGTCTCTCCAGCAGTGCAGGCCCATGCATGGCACAGTGGCTGCACTCCTCACTCAGACCTGGCTCCTGGACCATCACTCAGTGACTCTCACTGTTCTCAGTCACACTTTCAGAAAGACACATGCTTCTAAAGCTGCATCTCACAACCTTTTGCCAGTGTGAGCATCCCTGGACATGTTTTCCAGAGAGGCACAGAGGTCATGTACGGCTCAAGTGTACATGCATTGTAATCTCTGACCCTGCTGCCTGTGCCCACACCTTTGATGCCAGGTAACACTGATTAGTGCTACTGGAGGAAGGATGGATTCAGATGGATGGCTTGGAGGTACAGCGGCTCCCAGAAGAAGCAATCTCTGGCCTTCCTGGTGGGAACAGCAGTCTTCAGCCCAGTTTTGCAACTTCAGCAGTCACTTTGCTTCCTGTGGCAGAAGAAGCCCCGCCTTGACCTTAGCACTTGCCACTCACCTTCAGGCAAAATTCACTGTCTCCTCAAAGCCTCCACAAATGTCACAGGTCTATATTGTTCTGCAGTATTCACGGACCTGGATTTCAGAGTTAGTTACCTCTGCACATCTCTCAGAAATACTTCATAGATCCTCCTGGCTTGGAATGTCTTGTAGAGGGTACATAGGCTTACTGCAATTACTGCAGTCTGGGGCATGCTGGAAAAAGCCTTCGGACTTCTTGCTCTTGTGTTATCTTTGATCTGCAAGGAATATTTCTTCATTCCATGTGATTATTTGTCTATATCCCTATCTCATCTGCAAAACTTGCCATGTACCATTTTGGTAACAAAGCTGGTGAGAGCAATGGCTTGTGGTCAGTACTGGTAGTTTTGAAAAGGCATGTAAAACCATTTCAATCCACTCATTACCCATATTTTAGCATTGTGTTCTGCAGGAGTCAGCTTCTGAATTCTGGGGCATATTTGCTTGCAGAACTGAACAGGGGAAGAACTGACCTGAAAGGAAGTTGCTACAACTTTATTTTAAGGTTACATTCTTACAAGAACAGTATGTGATTAATGACGGTTTGAGCTTGTTATAGGCATGGGCAGTCTGTGCTGTAAATGGCTGTAAAAACAGCAGGAGGAGGTAATGCAGCTAATTCTAAGCTAATGTTTATAAACAACTTGTCAAACTTTATCACTGTTGGTTAATGTCTATTAATAATGTATTAATACTTTATAAACTATTTATAAATGGAACCTTAATATAGGAGGAAACTTAAACAATTCTGTTCTATGTCTGTGGTTAAGTACAGAATCTTCTTCAGCTCCCAGGTTCCATGGGTATTTCTTCTAAAGTCTGACAAAGTAGTAGGGCACCAACACTAAATATTGTTGGCCTTGATATATGCCAAGCTGAGATGCTGACAGAAAAAAGCACACTACTCAGTAGGTTCTGATTTAGTACCCACATATTACTAATTGGATTCCCCCCTAACACTTTGCTCCGATCCCTCTCCAAGTGACTGAACATTGAAGGTTTGCAATATTTGTTTGCTAGTCCCAAGTCTCATGCTGGATAAATACACAGTGGACAATTTTGCTGTGTGATCATAAGTAACCAGATTACACCACATTCAATCTCCTAATTGATGGGGAAAGTGAAGTGTTGCTGAAGAGGAAGTAATTCACTGTCCTTAAGAAAAGAAATGAGCAGACAGCCCTCTGGAGTTGCCACCAGGAAATGAGCTCATGTATTTCAACTGAGCTCAGTCCAGATTAATATATAATATACCTCCTTGCTCCCTCCCTTCCACATGATACCTGCAGGGACAAAATTAAAAATAAAGGGTCTATGTCACTTCTTCCTGGAGCTCAGCACTGCTTTGTTCAGTTGTTTTGGGGTGTTTTTTGTTTTGTTTTGTTTGTTTGTTTGTTTTTTGCAACTATTGAATGTGTCATAGGAATGTGACATTTTAAAAAAACATATTCACTCCAAAGCTGATTTTAAAAGATCAGAATACTTCTGTGATAAATACTTCAGGACAATAGGAACTAATAACTGTATTTCAAAATGTTATCTAAACCAATTTTTCATATTTATTCTTTACAGCCTAATATCTATTATCCATGAGTGGATTACACACTTTGCAAATTAACTAAACCATGCTAAAAATAAAACAAACTCAACTTTTTTTTTTTTTTCTCCTTAGATTTATGAATCATTCTACATCTTTTTCAAAGATAAGCATTGTGTGTTATGATAGTCTAGTTTACATACAATGTAAACTGTTTGTAGCATCTTTCCACCCCTCCCCCC
>NW_020799143.1:3672615-3712265 GCF_003259725.1 Athene cunicularia | reverse complement strand
CCCCACCCCTCCCCTTCCCCTTCAGGCATAATTAGGCATCAGAACAGGGGCCCACAGTGGCTGTGGGATCTGCACTCACTTCAGAATCAATAAAGGCTCTCCTCCATGAAGAATGATGGCAGTTTATCCATCACTCCACATCACTTTAATTTTTCCCACTGATTGTTCTTGAGAGATTGGCCAGCAACATCTATTCATCAGCTCATGTTTTCCTGTGGCAAACTTTTTGATAGGCTCCATATAATGTGAGAATGAGACATACAGGTTAACTCATTGATGAGTTTTATTTTAGGCCTGCTAATTCTATGAAAATGTAGAGTTCAATGGAGCCATTCAGGTCTTCTCTTTGCTCTCCTGCTAGCCCAACTGGCAAACTGTGCAAAGCTTCTGCAGAGCAGTGCTGTGATGGGGGTCAGGAGCACGTTTCTTTCAAACAGGCAGTCTTCGGACAGTTGTAAAAGTTGACCCTTGTGCTCTCAGTGCAGTGAATGGGTTTGAAAACTCTTGATTCAGTGCTGTAAATGAGACTTTTTGACACCTTACTCATTGATACAGGCAAAGCTACTCACTTCTAGTAGTAGCCTGGCAGTCAGTGAGGAGATGAGAAAAATGATGCTATAGCATGTCTTCATAGGCAGATTGCAAAAGCAGCTCTCTCTCATGGTGCTAGGCATGCCAGGTTTACACTGAAACAGAGGAGAAACTTCACTGAAACAGAGGAGAAACTTGTATTGGAGATCAAGTGCTGATCTCAACACAGTTGAGCAAGAGGTAGCATTGGCAAATCATGCCCTGAGGCATGTGCAGAGCACAGACTCTGACAACTAGCAATTGCTATTCTTAAAAAAGCTCAGAGGGGTCTTCAATGCAAAGAAAAATTAGTGAAGAAGTCAAATAAACAAACCTCTGGATTTTAAAGAACATTTATGCTAAAGTCAGGGCACAACATCTGCACACCTCGAAATTTCTTCATTTCTCAGCTAGGTAAAAATAACTTCTTGCTTTTTCTCTTTGTTTTGTTAAATGCAGAAAGGAACTACCGTAAAAGCTCTTTGCCTAGACATGTTTCTGTTCTGGATCTGAAGTGTTTCTTGCCAGGGATGTTTCTCTTGTCCCAGGCTGATTTTTTCTGTATCAGCAAATTACTGAAACTTTAGTATGAACAGAAAGCTACCGGATCATGATCCTTATGACTTTCTCATGAAAACAGAGGGACTTAGGACATATCCGTACACTTAGGGAATGTTGCTTATATTTAGGTAAAAAGTCAAAAATTTCCATACCAAACACTGGCAGATTTTAGTCATAGTATTACTGAGAGAAACATCTGTTCTCATAGTTCCTGAGATCTCAGATGCCCTGTGCTGATGCTCCCTTCACATCTGCTGCAAAGGCCAAAAATATATCAGGTAGGATTTCTGTCTTTTTAGGGGAGTGTGGTACTTTAAAGTCAGGTGGGAGGAGACAGGAGCTATATAAGTCATGTAACAGCCTCCTAGTTGATGGGCAGTGCAATGGAAAGAAGAGCTGTCTTTCCTTTTTACCTCCTACAGCTTCCTGTGATAGGCAGTTAGCACACCCAGAGATCTGCCATGGGCTGTGCATCATAGGTATAAATAAGAAGTCTCACACAGTGTTACAAAGATAAGGACCTCCCTTCTTCTGGGAGTCAGTGGTAGTTTACATATAAGCAACTAGGAAATTAATTTCGAAGTGGAAGTGATCCCCAGCTTCACTATACAGCATTGGGGAAGCTCTCGTTCTGTCACACAAAGAAATCATGGGGTGCTGGCTCTATCCATCTATCAGTTCCACCTGTTGTGAAATTCTCAGTCTCATTTCTCTGAGACAGTGTATGCAAGGAAATTACACTGGAGCTTCTTGAGTGATTACTAAGTAGAAGAAATGATACAATGTGGTCAGTCACTGCATCCTTCATTTCAGTTTGGTACATTCAGCCAAAAGAGATTCAACTATATTTTACCTGAATTTTTCCAATTTCAATCAAGCCAGGTGCAACTTTCCTCCTGGTTTTTAACTTATGTTTACACTTATGTGTTTGATCCTTGCCTTGCCTTGCCTTGCCTTGCCTTGCCTTGCCTCCCCTTCCCCTTCCCCTTCAGGCATAATTAGGCATCAGAACAGGGGTCCACAGTGGCTGTGGGATCTCTGTTTGTGGTTTCTCTGTTGGACTTGACAAAGCTCTTGGGCAACCTGTCCTGAGCTAATAGCTGACACTGATCTGAGCAGAAGGTTGAACTAGACTCACTCCCAACCTGAATCATTTTTTCATTCTAAGAATAAGCATCAGAATTAAGAAAACAAGTTTTCTCAAATAAGGACAAGAATAAAATACACTGTGCAGGTTCCTGTTGTGTCTCAGCCTTGACTACAAGCAGTTCAAGCATAGTTAATTTCTTGCTATCATTTATGTTCAAACTTAATTGTAAAAATAGCAAAAGAGCAGAAAAAGGGTCCTTATAAAAGCACGGCACAGAGTTATTTAACATAGACTTCACTGGCATGGCTTATAGGGTTGAACTCTGCCTTTGTCTACATCTCCATAGTACTAACTTCAAATTTGCAAGTCTACTGTCAAGGCACTTGCCCCAGAATCTTAAGGCTGTCTGAATCTTTGGTCCTGAGCCAGAAAAACACTTGTACTCCTGCTTCAACTTAATGAATTTAAATCCTGAGCTAATACCTGAAGAGGAACGCATGCAGTTGCTTTGCTGATCTTAGGCTATAGAGAGTAGCTTACAAAGTGATAGCTGCTTTGTATACTGTCTTGTTCAATTAAGTGGAACATACAGCTTCCATACATTAGCAAGCAGCTGCCCCAGAGCACTGCAAAATGCCCATGCTGGGTTTGATGAGGCTGGTGTAGTACTAGAGCTAATTAATTCGCTACAAAATCCACCTTCAAGCCAGCATTTTTGTAAACCTAAAGCTTGTTATGTGTAATTGTGCTGTGCACCACACTTGTGCCTTCCACAGAGATAATGTTGGTTTTCCATTTTTCTCTGAAGGTGGGAAGGTCACTAGCTGCAACCAGAAAAGGCACAAATATAATACAAGAAAACTTCACTGAACTTTTAGGAGCTGTGAACCATGAAGAGCACACTCTATGAAGATTTATCTTTGTTAATAGTACTACAGATGTTCCACAAACTTGTAGGAAATTCCCATCTGGGCAAAGAACAGCACTCGTTGTGCACCCTGTATCTTTATTGTGGCTCTTGCAGGACATGAACTGTTACAAAAGAAGGAAGGAAGGATGGATCCATAGTATGTTTTCCAAGGACCTTGACCTCTACTCCACCACCCAAATTAAACACTAAACATGCCCCATTTTTTGAAACTGCTCCATCCCCACTCTGAGGAATGTTCTTTGAAAAGGAAGAAAATGGGTGTTTTCTTCTTTTATCCTAGATGCAGGAAATGAATCTGAACACTTTGGTTTTAAGCAACCAAATGGGAATTGAACACTTTGGGATATACAAAGAAAATTATTTTCATGTAGACTCTGTTAGGATTTTTGTTATTATTTCAGTGCATTCCATTACCTAGTGATATAGAAAATGGTAAGAGCAATGCACTTTCTGCTTGAGAAAGGCAAAATCCTTACTGGCAGCAATTCCTGTATGGGATTTTTTGCTGTTCTGAGAGCAGTTCTGATTCCTCTGTATGACTGTCATTCACATGTCACTACAACTGATACAGCCAACTGATTGGGGGGGGGTGGGGGGGTGTTCCATTGTATCAACAGTTCATTTATCTCTGAGTTGTTTGTGTTTATTTTTCTGGAAATTTGCTAATATGTATAACTCAGCAACCTGATACATACTGTTATTCAAAGAATTCTCATTTTTAAATTCTTCTTTCACCTTAAAGAGACATTGACTTCATGTCTTAGCAGATCCCCACTCTGTTGGACCTATCTTTCCCCCATCAAAGTTCTACCCTGGTCCAGCAGGGATCCACTGAAATTATTTTGTTGTTGACAACAGTGGGACGGTATTAACCTTCTCATAATAGAGCCTTTTTTCATACAAGTCAAATTAACTTTACAAAGAAGCTCTACTAGACACACAAGCAAGTTTGAAACCAGCTCTGTTCAATCAGGGATGAAAAGGGAGGGCTCTGTGCAGCACTTGTAGAATGAGGTATCAGTACAGTGCTGTTCATATCAGGATAAAGCCAGTACCTGCACTTTCTGGATTCACTTCCTCCTGCTTATGGGAAAGGCTACTACCACCCCCAAGGACAGTATTACTTTCAGTCCTGGGTAGAGCTGAATCTGATGAAGTGCCCATCCTTTGTATTGTGTTTGGCCCCAGCAGGCCAAGAAGATGTCATTTCTAGTAACGTGCACGTAATACAACCCTGAAGGCCAAGTTTCACCGTATCACCCCAAATGAAGTAGGTATCTGCTTTACTGAACTGAGATCCGAGGAAGAGGTCACAGGTGTCAGCTGTTGACTCTGTTGTATAGAAAACAGCTTCTTTCCTTGGACTGTGATTCCCAGTCCCACACACAGACCTGCCTTCCACCTGTTGTCTTTATGTTGCCTTCTTGTCTACTTTTTCTCAGACAAGATGAGTCTGTCCAAATTATCTGGCATCTTTAGAAAGGGCAGGATTGTATTACCCATGCTAGCCTGTCTAGTGGGAGAGATGAACTGGTGGGAGTAGTACAGTGAGTCCATTGTCTCTGCTTCATTGTGCTTTAGGATTCCTGAAGGGCACCCAAAGGGGGATTGACCTGCCTAATGCATGGTCCTAACAAACTGGCAAGCAAAATGGCTTATTAAACCCTTATGCTGGAGGACTACAGTCCTGTAGGAAGAGCTGCACTGGTACAATGGAAGCATGAGAAAAAGTACCCCCAGAGAACTGTGTTTCTCCTTTACATCTTGCTGAGTAAATTCAATATTAAAGCACTAGGCTTATGTGGTGGAAAATTAGGTTAAATGCCAGGTCTCTCCTAGTTTACTTTGGCAACTGTAATCAAAAATCGGTATTTCAAAAGAATTGAAGCAATGGAGCTAATTTTGCATCCTTCCTAGTAATTTTGACAGCATTTCAGAGCACAGATTGACTCTTACTTTTGTTTTAAACAACTCCCAGCATTATTTCAACCTAATTTTTGGCTGAGGCCTCATATTTGTAGTAGTGCAAAGAAATGGATCATTGATCTCAAGTTCCAGAATTGCCATACAGAAGATAAAGGGGTGCTCCCGTGCCCCCTCACCCTTACCTCCCCATCCCCAGCTGGTGCATTGGAATCTTACACCAGTTCTAGTGCTTATGTACATATGACCAGATAGATCAGGGAGCCAACTTCCCTTGAAAATAACAACTTAATGTCTCACAGTATGATTTTTCAGGGTTAGTTTTCTGTCATATGATTTCCTTTGTCTCTTGTTGCCAACACAAGAAAGAGAATGAGAACAAGAGCAGAAGGGCAAGACAACCCCTTTAGGGAATAGATGGTGGTGTATCGGTCATAACCTTCACAAGCAGAATAACTCTTGATTCCTTCATGCCAGGGAACATAAATAACTCCTGATACAGAAAATCCATTTGCTTTCCTTGTGTATTTTATACAGAAATTCCACACGTGTGAATTGGTTGCTCTGGTTTTGTTTTTAGGCCTCTCTTTCGAGCAATGGGAGTGGGTGCTTATTGGTACAGTTAGTGCAATCCTTGGTTATCCAAAGCCGTATGTCTGTCTTCTCAAACCCCTATCATTTTTTCAGCATGTGCTTGGAAAAGATAGTAGCATTGTCATACTCCTAAACACAGCACAATAATCTGACCCACAGCTCCAAACTAGAAGCAAAGTGGAAGATTCTATTGGCTGATAAAGATTATCTTCTGTTTCCTGTTCTAAGGACAAAAAATGAGCAAAAATAAAGGTCATCTGTGTTTATATTAACAGTACAACAGTTCCACTATGTTTCATAACAAAGTTGGGTCATTATTTATCCACTTGTCCTTTATATCATTGCTTTGAACTCTCTGCATTTGCTTATCATGATATTTCTAAAATCTGTAAACAGTCAGGGAGAAGCGTTTCTAGTTTTCTAAATAGAGCATTAGGTCATTTTATTATCAGAGAAATATAACGCTGCCCATCTGTTGTTGTTCCACATGTGGAATAGCAGACAGCCTCCTCCTAACCATTAATTATTTCAAGGAAGTTACTACAGTAACTTTGCCATATGGGCCCAGTTTCATTTCTGCTCATCGGCATAGCCTTCATCACAGTTATGGATGAAGTACAGGCCATACTGTGCTAAAAAAACACCCATCCACACAAATCCTCAACTAACAACCCACTCTTGATAACATTTGCAGCAAGTGTTTCAGATCTTTGTTAGTGGAGCAAAGGTAGAGTTTCATTTTCACTTTAGGGCAATAATTCAGCTCTCAGTTTAAAATCAAGTTTGTATCTTCCTTGAGACCTATGGAAAAGGTGAGATTCTCTGCTTCCTAACTCTGATGTGTCATTGCATGTAAGATCACTGTACAGCTTTCTTCAGCAAGATCTCTCTTGTTACTCCTGTATACTGTATAATACAGGACAGCAGTGAAGAGGACAACAGGAAGAATTGTTAATTACATCTGAAAATCCTAGGTCTATTTATGGTTCACTGAAAGCGTATTCTTCCATGTTAGAAGATGATGGAAATGTTGAGGTGAACAAGTTCAGTCCCAAAGTAAAGAGAAAACAGTTAGAAGCTCCTCTGGGTAGGTACTGTATTTCTGCAAAGTATCTGTGCTTAGGAAACTTTGCTAGTCCTTGCAGGTGCTACAGTAGTGCAAAAACACAAGACGTTATTTCATATGGATAAATAAAACTAAGGAGTTATCAGTGGTGTGATCCACTTTTGTGTTTAGAGAACAGAGCAAATTGCACAAGAACTTGGTGCAACCTCTCGCTTTTCCATGTACCACCGTTCGATTCCCACCACCTCTCCTCTGCAGTACCACCTCATTCAGGCACATCCTGTGCCCTGAGGAGTCATCATCTCCACCACGCGAGTAAGTGCACCAAACTGTGCATCAGCATGTGGTGCTTGTGTCTCTGTCTATGTAAATCTCTGTCTCATAGAGATTTACATTGAAAATGTCTGGCAAAATTCAACAGTCAGCTTACTCCTAAAGAAAGTGTAAGCTAAGAAACAGCTTGGGAGCACCAGATGGGTCTCTGTGGGCTCTCTTTGCTTCTCAGGATGGCTCAGAGCACAGTAAGCTCCACAACACACTGAGGCTAGCCTGGGCCATGAGGTTTTTCTGAAGGACTTGTGGTCTCTCTCTCCTGAGAAGCTTATGTTGGGGTGGGGGCTGCTTGTTTTACTTTGTTTTGAGGAGGGATTGTTTCTGCTTTGTTTTTTTGAGGATTTCTTTTTCCTGATTTGCATTACGCAACACAAAGCTTACTCCCTGTGGGCATGGCGCATTGCAATGTAGAAAAGGCCCAGGCACTCTTCATGATAAGAAATGTCTCCTTCACAGAGACTACATCTCAGCAACACCTTCTACACCTTTTCACAGTTCTCCAGCTTCTCACCTCGACTAAGATCACTATACCAAACTTTCCTTCATCAGGCATTGCATAACATTTTCCCTGGCAAAACTATGACCTTTTCCTGGGCAACTGTGACATTCAAGAACTCCCAAGCCTAATTTAGGAGTCTTCTAATAAGTTTGTCAGCAGGAAGTAGTAGCATGGGAAAGGAAGACTGAAAACATTTCATGGGCCAGCAGCCCTCCCCAGACCAGACTGCAAAAAAGCTTGCAATAGACTGGTTGTGTAGATATTATATGGACTTTAGAAAATAAACCCACGTGGACCAGTGGGACTACAGTTATTTTTCTTTGAAGGCCAACTGGATGAGATTACGAGGAATATTCCCAGTTTATATGAAAAAATCTGAGTATATCACATAAGTGATATATTGCTATTACTCAGGATATAGCTTTGTGCATTTTCATGCAGTAGAGATAACTTTCTTTGTTGTTTTATACACATAAATCATATGCATGAGGAACATGAGGAATTAGGTACATGAAAAATGCATGAGAAGGAGCTTAGAAGATGGCACTCACTGGGAAACTACCCAAATCCTCTCATGAGGAAATAAAAAGGACAGAAATGGAAGGACAAGTGGCTTTAGAATTGCTCCACAACTTGAGGAGTCTCTACTGAGAAATGGATGTACCCTCTTCCTCTTCTGCAAAAGGAAGAATGTTCTCCTGGCTTAAGGCAAGGCAGTGAGAGAGTGCAAACTACAATGAAACTCAGTCCTATCCAACAACCAGCTTGTTCCTCAAAGAGATTAGTGTGGGGTAGCTCCCTGCTCATACTGCCTGATGCTTTATCTACCATGCAGGAAATCCAAGCCAAATGCTGGTTTGCTCCATATGTATCCCCCCATGATTCCACTGAAGTATATGCTTTCAGGACCCTATCCTGGTTACCAAGAATTTTATCACCAGAGACCTGATCAAAAAGGAATTTTTACTGAGAAACTATTTTCTTCTTTGAGGTCTGTATTACTGCAGATAATTGTTATGTCTCTGTGAGGTGAGACAGTTTTCAGTGTGAAGATTACGAGGGGGTTTTTTATGCCATGAAGAAGAGGCATCCTGTCTTTTTATTTTACTTATTGAATTCTCAACGATCTATAACTGATTGAATGGGCTTGGACTACTTTTAATATATTAACCCACAGTAATGTGCAAATAAATTGCAAGTATATGTTAAATAAGTTTTTTTGTTTTCACATTTTTTCAGTATGTATTTTTGTATGTATGTGCACGTGATTATGACTTCATGTGCATCAGGGTGCAGGTGAGATGACTTCTAAACATGTTGGTAGTGTTAAGCATATTCCACCCTTGAGTATAATCCTCCCATAAGCAATGGCCGCATATTCAATGTAGCAGCAGGGACAACCACACAATGTGTGCTATACTGAAATCAGTGCTTCACCTTAAACTGGAGGCTGCTGCAAACACAGTTAATCTCTCTTGCTTGTTTTTCTCTCCCTTTCTCAGGCTTGTGTATCTTTCATCCAAACAACTTGTGATGTGCTAAGGAAGTCCCTTGGCCTATGTCTTCATTCTATGTTATTTACATATCAGGAGTGTAGGCTGTGCTTGTTCCCATACTGACCATACATTACATAATTTAATAATGAAAGCTTAACCCTGAGAACTTGGCTGTGTATCTTAAAGATGATACTTTATTTTGCTTATGAGGCTGGCAACTGTTGGCACAAATCTCTAGATGTAGCTGTGTCCATTTCATGAAGCTCAGCTTGCCTCTTGTATACTTCCCCCAAAGAAATGGAGTCTGGACAGAGGAATCCACTAATCATACCATGGTTTTCCACCAGAAGATGCCTGTGTGTAACACTGCTCTCTATCTAGGTCCCTGTTACAGAGCTCTGTATCAGCACCAGCATTTCCAAAGGTGGGAGCACTGCTACAGGCAAGGCAGGTTTTTTTCATCACTTTTACATTTCTGCCTGCAAATCTTATAAGGGGACTTTATGAAACACATAGTAAATATATAATAAAAGATATAAAGTAATAGGGCAGCAGTAAAGTAAATTATAGTAAGAGTGAGTTAGGGTCTAGAAGGTAAGCAAGGAGACTATAAAAGAAGGGGGAAAACAATGAGGGTCACCTTTTTTTTTTATCCGACATCTAGTTTGTAGTTTGAAATCCTTTCCCACAAGGACTAAAAGATGTGTGTGTCACATAAGGAAATGAACTCTCCAGGATGTGCCTTGGGAGTGCTCTAGGGCAGAGGTATTTTGGGAAGAGATGATAATGTCCTTAAAGGGCAGTGAAGAGATTGTGGAACTCGCTGTGTGTGGGTTCTGGAAAAAAAAAAAAAAAAAAATCCCCCCCCCCCAAAAAAAAACCTCCTGGAAAATGCGAGCAGTTGGGCTAATTGTAGACACTTGGAAAATAGAAAGACATTGCCTTTTTTTCCCCTTCTAAACAGGAGCTTTTCTAATCTGGCTTCTGTTCAAGGCATAAGGAAAAAATTTCTTCATTTCTGTCTCTGTTATATGTACTCTTCGCAGTCACAGCCTACAAACCTAAAATAAAGGAAATCACCAAAGGCTAAACCCAAAATATTCCACCACACTGCTTATCAGTCATTAGGAAGTGGCCTCTTTTCATGGATGAGTCCATAGTGCTGTTTCCATTTTTACCTAGCCATCAAATAGGAGTTCAGGAAATACTTCTGTATCTAACAGGTGGATATATCAGTGAGTGTACTTATTTGCAATTCCTCATTATTGTAATCTAAATTATATAAATGATAGGAAAATTTTAAAAAGATAGCTCTAAAGCCCATTATCAACTTCAGTGGACCCATGGTAGACAACTCTTTTTGGTGCTGCCATATACGCATTCTTGGTGTCATCTTAGCTGAGATTATAATATTTGTCTTACTGGAAGCACAGTCACATCTCTGTCAGACTGTGTACCTGACCAGCTTCCCTCTGAAATCCATGTTGTTTAATCTAGTTAGACTCATCATCTTGCAGTAGCTACTCTGTGAAAATGGTGTTGAATGGTAGATTTTCAGAGATACTTCTTTATATGAATCAACTGTAGGAACCCCTTCTTTGTTTCACATTCTGTTTCAAGGAATCAAAGAAAAACCTTGAAGGCTGTGACCCTGCTGTGACATATCTCCAGACTGTTGATCACTAGAGTCTGCAACAAGGCCCATCTTTTTGCCAAGGGTGCTGAGAAACTAGACAAAGATAATGTATTTAGATCAAAATTAGAAACTTGTGTGCTTCTACTCCACAGTTGGGTTGGGTTTTTTGGTTGGGTTTTTTTTTTTTTTTTCAGTGCTCAGTGATTTCCTATTATCTGTCTTGAAGGATTGCCCCTGTGCCAGTTTTGTCTAAATGTTGATTTGGTTATCTGTCATCCTTGCCATTTAGTGCATTTAATGATATCCTAAGCTGAATCTTGTTTTATATTCCACTTGCGTTTGCTATTTAGTGCTGTAAATCATGATTTGGAAAGCTAAGAGACCAAAAATCCTATTCAAGGAAGCAAGAGGAATCTTGCATAGACAGTTTTCTTAGGTTGATATAGCACGTTTCCATAATCTCCAGGGTCTCATGGACCATAACGTCCTTTGGAGTGCATCTTGATGTGAACTGCTTTGATGCATAATGGACTTCATCTTAGTCCCAGAAGCACACAGTAAACAGCTACAGGGAGGAGGCTCTAAGAGGTACCACAGTGTTGTTGAAATCTACCACCCAGCATGTTGCCTTCTTTATCTGTCCAGAAGGAGCTATCATTCGCAAAGCATTTGGCTCTTCCACTAACTATGTATTTTCAGGGCTTTAGCTGTTCTTGAGCGGCTTAGAAAAAGCACTGCAAATTACTGAAAAATCCAGGAGAAATCTACAATAGAGTCTTGAGTTGATCTTCTGAATCACATTTAAAAACTGCAGTTCAGTCAGCAAAAGATCTGAGTTGGTGCGCAAGCTGTGCCCTTTTCTCTCTTTTCCTTGTTTTAAGACAACAATTAATCATTGCAGAAGAGGTAAATGAGTGGGGGATTTCAGTGTAAACTGTGCTGGTGGATTGGTAAACATTTCTGGTATTGTTGCAAATAGCCAATATAAGTGTAAGGAATGGAAGTTTAGCTTTAGGCCTGTATGTTTACCATTATGACTATAAACAGTTTATAAGAAGAAGAGTACTTTAAATGTTCCTGAGGAGATGGGCAAAACCACATGACTACTAAGGGTTTAACTGAGATAAAATGTTTGACTTAAATTCAGAGAAACTTGGTCACTTTGCAGCCGTGGTTTGTCATTTAAAACACTGCTGTTGATATTGTGCTGTGACGCCAGCCTAAAACATTTATGGTAACTCCAGAAGTGAGGTGTATTAGAAGCTGGGAGACAACATCTGGGCTCTTCCTTATTACTGTGTCCTCAAACAGCTAATTCAGAGTTGTTCATGTAAAATAACAAAGCAACCGCTCCCCCTGTTCCTACGATTTTTATTGGAGTCATTAAGATGCGGACTTAAACTTAGTCTTTCAGTAAAGCCCTAGGTCCAGGATGCATGACGGTAGCTGAAGGTGTCAGTTTGCATGGTGACCATTAAAACATTGATTAGGGTTTTCCACTAGCTAAGCCACTGGCTAAGAGTTTGGGAGATCTGGGTGCTGTTCTCTTGGGGGTTGTGAACTGGACATCACACCTCACATGTGTCTGCCAGCTGCTCTCCATGCTGGGGAGCTTGGAGTTCATGGCTCAAATTCTTCCTCTGTGTGAGAGAGGTCAAACCACCGTTTCCCATCATCAAGAAGTTCTCCAAAAGACTACCAAAATATTCTGATTTGAAGTTATTATCTGTCCTGTTAAAACTGTTTTACCCTACAGATCAAAGTGGAAATTAAGTGGAAGAGAGCATAGCTTTCCAACCGATCATATGGCACTGGGATGGGACAGCAAAGCCCTCGATTTCAGCCACTGTTTCAGTGATTTTTTAAACATCCTGTGAGGTTTGGCACCCTGACTCAGGATTTGTAAACATGTGGTATTGTCGAGTAAGAAACCAAGCTATTGCTGCCAGTACAGGTGTGGAATGATGTCTGAAGGAGAAGGTCCCTCACCTTGGTGAGGCTCTCCACAGCTCTGACCAAACTCCACTCAGCAGCAGTTCACAGTAGCCCAGTGTTACCTGAGAAGTTTTGATCTTGGGATCATTCAGAGGGAAAGGACAAATATGTAGCTTGTCATAGGTGTGACTGTGACAGGCTGAAGTTAAAAACGAAAAAAAGTTTTTTGTTACCTTCCGAATGTGAGTGCTCCAAGAGTGGGTTTCAGTCTGACATCAGAACACATTAGCAAGAGATACACAAGGACAGATATACAACATTGCTGTCCTCACCCGAGAGCTCTATGTTTCTCTGTTTCTCTGATTCACATTAACACCTTAGCTGATTGCTTTTTTGTTAGGGTGGTACCAAGAAGGCTGCTTGATAGTGGACTGAGTTGTCAACAAATGGCATGCCTCCTTGAGAAATCTTGAAGTAGGAAAGACCACATATGAAAGAGAAGCATCATTATCCCATGTCGCTTGTTTTGCCCTTTAACCCTGTCTTCTCCATGTGCTTGGATCTAATGACAACAAACTGTCTTTTTCTGCATGTGCCACTCAAGAGACCATGCAATTTTGTGTGACATTTGCTTTGCAGGTGGGTGTAGCCTCTTTCACGCTACCCTGAAGTCAGGCCTTATCAGATGGTGTTTTGCTGTATTTATGACCATTGTCACGTAAGGTCTTTCTGGGTTGCACTTCTGAAGTGTCTGCAGCCTAACTGGGTTTATCCTCCCTTTGCCCTTGTGCCTCACACACGTCTTAGGGACCTATCTCCCAAGCTTTTGACCAGCATCCAACTCATTGAACCTTCTCAGTATTGCAAATGCTCTTTCACTGAAGCAATATGTATGAAAACCTGCTCCATGTCTTGGAGCAGCTCCTGTGGAAAGTGCAATGAGGAAAATGTTGTTGGTGAACTGGTGGGGAAAGATGCCTTCAATGCAAAGAATTCAAGGTAGATACAACCTCTGCCAAGTTTCTGGAGGAAATCCTCTCAGATTTAGAGGGCCTGCCAAGTAAGAGTCTCTGGATAACTACATGGAGAATACATTTGGATGGAAAATACGGTTTAGTCCTATCACATGGGAGGAGTATTCTGTGGCATTTTTCTAGTCTTTTTAGATTATTTTGATGTAGAAGTAACCCTTCAAAACCATGCTACCTGGGCTAGCACTTAGATTGAGCAGTCAGATTTTACTTTTCAAGACTGTCTCCAGACCAACTAAGAGGCTGCAGTAGCACAGAGTGTTTTCAAGCTGCTGTAAATGTGTAGGGGTGTTTAGGTTGCCATGCTCTGTTTAGCTGATGAGGAAGAACTATCAGTGCAACCAGTTATAAATATATAGCTAACATCTACCTAGAATACAGACATCTCATGCTGGCCTGTAGACACTACTGAGATCATGGCTGGGACCACAGCAATATATTTGCAAGAAAAAGACAATTTAATAAAGACTGGCAGACTCAGCAGGATTAGACTGTATCTCTTTGTACAGTAAAAGGCCAATTTAATTTTCTCTGGTATACAGGATAGTGGCATGTGCATAATGTCCTTTGATCCTTCCAGAAGGGAGAAATAGTTTGTTATTTGCTATTTCTAGATCTGAAACCGGTAAGAAATTTAGTTTTTATTTTTCTCTGTGGAAATCACCTAGAATCATTAATTCTGCTATTATTTTCTTTGCCTTCTCTCAAAGAGCAGAATATGAAAAGATCTATTTGATCAGGCATTTATGTATTCAGCTGTAAATTCAGTTGATGAAAAACATATTCTAGTTCATACATTCATACTTTTTATACAGATATGTATCAATTTATCTGTGTATTGGTATGTGTGTATAAGTATATACACACATGCATGTACATCTGTACTACGATCCTGATATCCATAGAAGCTATACATTGAGAGAAATCGCATGATGGATTTCCTTACTGACATTCCTCTTGCAGCAATGGTCTCTTTATCACAGTTCAGTGGTAGATTAGTGAAAGGATGGGCAAGCAGAGTTTTTGTTTTGTGAATGAGCCATTGCATTAGTCTCATGCTCTTCATGAGGAGATTTTACCTATGAGGTCTCTCCATTGTCTTGACAACAAAGCCTGTAAAAAGAAAGTTGCATCAGCAGCATTTCACTGAAGCTGCAGGTGAGCCTGTACCAAGTGTGAGGAAAAGAGGGTTCTGAGTGTGTTTCAGACTATGGGTCACAGCAAGAAAGCAGAACACTTGGAACATTTCTAAAGGAATGATCATGTAAAATATTTTGGAATACAGTCAGACACTGAGGCATAAGTCTATGGAGGATGTATGAGGTTAGTCAGTTTGAGCTTCTGGTGGATTTCTGTAATGTAATCACTCCAGAGTCTTGCCCCAATAATGAAGAATGACTCAGCACAGCTTTTCTCCAAGCTGTGTGTGGGAATCCTCATAATAAGGTCTTCAGTTTCTCAGCATTTAGCGTGCATCATGGACAAGCACTAAAAACTAGGAGGAACATTACAAAATACGAGTTCATATTTGGCCACCTAGGTCCTGATTCAGGAAGACATTTAACACTTCCTAACTCTTCTTTATTTCTAAGGAAGTCTAATACACACTCTTGGACTTAAGCACATGTGTCTGTAAGTGCTTTGCTGAATCCATTGATAACATCTTATATTCTCATTACAGCCTCTCACCTCAGTTTCTGTTCAGTTTAATCATATTAATGAAGTTCGCTGGAAATATAAAACTAGACCTGGGTCAATTAGCTATGAATAATCCAATATATGAAAATATAAAGTACACCTGTGGAAATCATGTTGTGCCAGCAGGCATTCTGTTCATAGTGGTTAAAACTCATTGAATAAGTGGCTTGTAAATTATTCGCTCATTTGTAATAAAGAAGTAGTTTTCACCAGAAATCTTGGACTGTTCTGCTAAATAAAGCAGAGATATAAACTGAGAATGGGAAGGAATGTAGTAAATTACTTTTGTTGAAGCACTGTTTTCTATGTCATCCAGAATTGTAACTGAACATTTTAAACAGGTTTTATTAGATGTTAAAAAACAGCAACAAAGGGCTGGACTGACTCAGAAGACCAAATCTCTAATTTGGACCTAACAATATTCCTCCTTGTTTGGCTGCTTTTACAAAGGGAGTAAACTACACATAAATGAATTCGCAGAATTCACAGGGTTTGGAGAGATTTAGACAAATAGATAAGGAACAGTACTTACACAGCTGGGTCATAAGACAGATGAAAAAGCACTAAAACAAGGTTTATTTAGGAAAAATGGGAGCTGTGTCAACCCTGTATCGAAGGCAGAATTTATTCAAAAGGCTGTTTAGGCAAAGGTCTGGGGTGGACAGAGGAAATCAAGTGAAAAAGAAATGTGTTATGTGATCAAGACTATAAATATACTGGTTAAATCAGGTCCTATAAACATCAAAGTATCTGCTTCCTAAAGCAAGTTTGTAATGGATCCTTATTATATCATGGCTGGGTCCCTATATGCAATTGTTAGAAGGTTCCACAGTTTTTGAGGAATGATTATAACCTGAAAAGGACATCAAAAAAGAGAGACAAATATTTATTATCTCTATGATTCAACATAGGGGGTGGTAAATACAGATTTATTATCTGTATGATTCAACATGGGGGGGGGTAAATGGTACAGAATGGCCTTACTGAAGATGTGTAGCATTTGTCACACTGTGCTCTATAGGTGTCACCTGACATAGCTCATTTGGCTTACACCTTGAGATACTGGTCCTTTAGTGGGGTAAAGCCTTAAGAAATTAATTGAAATAAGTCAGTGATCTGTCTTGGTAGGATAAGTCTTGTCAAAATTAATCCTTTCCTTTGCCTGCTTTTTGCACTGTTTCTCTGAAACATCTATGCAACCTAAAGAGAATGATAGCGAAACACAGGACAAACCTGGGAAATGAATGTAAAAAAAATGAAGAAAATTCAATTCCATCTTTCAGATCATGTACTTAGTTTTTAGACATATAAAATACCTGTGGTATATAAAGATCTGGGAGCTCTTATCTCTGCAGCATGAAGATCTGGGAGCAGAACCCAGACACAGGGCAAGACCTTGGGATGGTTATCCTCAGAAAAATCAGTTTCTCAATTTTAAGTGCTTTTGGCTATCCTTGTGTGAGCATCTATTAAAAGTTTTTTTTTTTCAATTTAAGAATGGAATTAAATAGCACACTACTCTGCAAGAGACTTTAGTCTTAGATCCTCAGAGATATTTGTCATTGTGAATTAAATGCCTGAATGGTGGATCCAGATGGCCCATTCTGAATGGGAAACGTCCTTAATCATTTGTTTGGTTTAGGCACCCTCTTTTGAGCCAGCTGTGCAAGTGAAGGTATCAGCATTATCCCAATGGAAGCTGCCACCTGTGCAATTCTACTGTCAGAGTGGTTCCCCAATAAGCTGTAGGCAATAACAGCTGGCATAACATAAACCCAAGACATGTAGTTTAAGTGTGTAAATCAACCTGGGTGATTTTCCCTGAGGTGGTAATGAGCACCTTGGGGTTGATAACATCATCATCTGGCTTAGCTTGGTGCAGCATCAGAATCTGTCTGTAGCTGTAAGGCATGGCACCAGCATCACCACACTTACTGGAATGATATACTTGCACCTGGCCTTCAAGCTCCAAATTGGAAAAATGTGCAAGCAAAACTGGCACCCTAAAAATGTGAAGGAGAACCAGAAAAGAAAGTAATCTATAATATGACGGCTAAGAAAACTCTCTTGAGACAGGGGAGAGCCTTCCTTTATTTCAGCTTGGTTTATTCTGACTTTATGTCTTTATAAACATTCAGAAACCACAGTAGAGCCCTTTCAGTTTTAGGGACTTTGGGATGCTTTTCTTCTCACAGGGCAAGTAAATCTCTTAGAGGCTTTGTAATAAGAGCTTTCTCCATCCCTGTCACAGATAGGCTCCCTCCCTCATAATACTAATTGCTATTCAGACCATGAGGAGAAGTTTCACCCACGAAATTTGACAAGCTGTGTCTACAAGACACTGAGAGAGCACAGCTGGACTTCACAGTCTAACAGGCACAGTAACCTGTAGATGACATGGGAATGTGTCTGCAGGAAGGCTAGTTAGAGGAATAGGATTAGTGTGCATCAGGACCCACTCTCAGACAGCTTGCACAAAGCTGTACCTGCAATCTTAGGCTAGTGCATGGACTGAGGGGATGGTGATTTTGATTTTCATCGCCATCCATATTCAACATTTGTATTTCATTTCTTGGTGATTTTTAATAATTAGTTAAAGCTAAAATTGACAGAGAAGTGTACCTATTTTGGTGGAAATCTCAGAGTTCAGGGCTGGGAAATTCAAAACTCTCCAAATACAATAAATGCAGAGTTTTCACTGGCACCAGGCAAAATACCTGTTTCTGTGAATGTCAGGCAGCATGACCCGTTCTGTAATTTCCAGTAATGTGAAATGAAAGCAAAATACAAACAGAAAACGAAATAGTGGAAGATTCAGAAACAATCTGGTTACCAGCAGTCAACCACCCCCTAAATTTTACTAAATTGTAGCTTCAAACCAGCATTTATCTTTTCTCTCAATAGCCTTTTTTCCAGGTGTCCATATATAGCCATCTTTATGGACTTGGGACTGCATAGAGATCTTCTCTTATAGATCAAAAAGTAATGGAAAATTATCTCTCTCCATTGTCAACAGGAATCAGACAGGATAAATGTTTTCTGCATTCATATTCAAAAAGAAACTGAGGTTTCCCCAACAGCTAACTTTCCATTATTCCAAGTCCCCATATATGTCAGCCCTGACTGCAAAGGCAGCCAGTTTCCATATGGACTGAGAGATCATTTTATTCCCAGACAGACCCATATACCACTAAATTAGCCATCCCTGCCAGCCTTTTCCTTCAGGTGCACATACAGTCCCCCATGATCTGTACACGGTACATTTGCAGGGCAACACTCCCAAGACAGCTGGCCCACTGGCCAGCTAGTATCCCACAGGCTGAGGAAGGGCTGCTGGGTCCTTGGATTGCGTACTCATTGTTCACATCCTATGGGAAGCTAAGAGCCTGATATATCACTATCTTCAGCACACAACTGTCTTTAGATAGTGACTCATCAGTGGTCTGCTCTGACCCCTACCCAAATTCTATTTGCTGTCCTTTTATTCAAGAAAATAACTTCTCTAACCTTGAAGACTGATTTGATTTCTTGAAGACGTTATATTGATTTTTTTTTTCTGTCCTCCTGCTAATATTTGCTGGTATAATAGACCTGAAATGTAGAAGGGGTAGCTTACAGCAGGTACTGAGCTACAATGTAGGGGAATACAACAGGCTCCATTAGCACCTTTCACCCTTTCAGATATATTCACAAATTTACCTGAGTACCATCTCTGTAAAGAACTCACTGCCTTTTCCTTTATCCAGTCACTTTCTATGGCTCTAGGCCCTCAACTAGCATGACATTAAAGAATCAGGCAAAAAACCTGAAGCTAAATTATGACTAGGGCTGATTCTGACTTACACACAGCACACCAAGTCATGAGCTCTGACATCTTTATTACTACTTCACTCTGCTTCTTTCTCAGAAGATGCTATTCCCATGATGGCATGAGAGAAGCACATATGCCTACATCACAGCCCAGAGTATTTCCTAAGAGTGCTAATCAGAGGTGGATAGAAAGTCAGGGAGTGGTTACACTTTAACCTGCAGCAGATGAAACCACCAGAGCTCATGATTCAAAGCCCTCATATCCCAATCATACCATGCAGGTAGTGTGAAATGGTCTTCAAGGCTTTATATAATTACAGGAACAGTGCTACTGTGCCACACTGCAAAGAAAATTCCAGGTCTATTTAGGAAAGTACTCAACTCTATAGATTCAGAAAGAAAACCAGTTACACAGTGACTGAAGCTGCTCCAGTTGTTCAGGGAATTCATACCCAAGTCACATGAGGCTGTTAAAGAATCTAGAGGAAAACTGGGGACTGTTTTGAGTATTTCTAAGCTACAAGACAAAATGGAATTGGATATATTTTCTTTGAAAGTTATCAATCTCTAGTGTGTTTCCTCCCTTTACTTTTTGAACAAAAAACTTAAAAGCAATTCTCTACAGATTTGCTGTGCTTTCAAGGTGCATTTGAAAAGGCTTCATTGTTTTCCCCAGAGTCTCTTGAAGCTTTTATAAGTATCTACAAGCTTGATGGCAGAAGAAAATGCATATGGTCCTCTTTCTACATAAGTGCTTGACTGCTTCAAGTGAATAATCGATTGGATGGCTGACATAGCAGTCAATTGACCACTCCAGTATCCAGTGTGATCAATAATTTTCTCTTTCTTTCCTTATGAAGTGAAACATACATGTCTCTTTTGATGCTGTGGAAACACTGAGGTCTGACGTAGCCTTTTAGTTAGGTGATTTCACCTTTGAGGCAGAAAAAAATGGGCCTTTTGCAGTCAGTGGGTGCAGATCAAAACAAATGGGAGACAAAGAGTTCATACAGTGGGAAACTGAATGAAGGCTAAAGGATAGATGGCTGTGAATCGGGTTGAGTTCTCATTTTAGCAGGCAGACAGATCATCTACAGCTCTCTGTTCCTGCTCCTTCATGCTCACATGAAGTTTGAGAGTTCAGAAGTGTTGTCCATCCTCTGTGGGGCTTGGGAAATCAGTTACCAGCGTTTACAAGAAGGGGGGAAACGTCTTCCAGTGTGCTTGAAGCACCATATTCATAAGTGACCTTGTAATAACAAGTTTCCCTGAGTATATTTTGGTTGTTTTTTGGGGAGCTGATACCAACACTAGTTGTCCATACAGACATCAGACTGGAAGTGAAGGTCCAAGGGGCAGCCAGTGACTGACCTTTGAAGCTCAGGGGACCCTCTGTGCCTGAACACAGTCAGTGGCTGAATACATTGATAGTATGGCACTTGGCACCCACAGAAGAGCAAGGCATGCCTACAACAAGGTGCTACATGGTGGAAAGATAGATACACAGCCTCCTTTTAAGGCCAGTGTAATCATATTCTCCTTTATACCACAATCACAGTAAAAAATGTGTCTGAAGTCACGGGGTCCCTTGGATGCTTTTAAAATATGTATCCGGAAGCAAATCAGCTTTCTGTGTGGTTAATGTTGAGTTGGAGTAGAAGTTTATAATTAATTTTACATTCTCTCAGTATGCAGAATATGCAGGTTCTCATTTCTGTAAGTTTTCTTCACATTGTTGCAGGAGTGCTAAGTGAGTGCTAATATGCAGCCAATATAAAACCAATATAATATGCTGCCGGAGTGATGTGAAAGTGTCTCTTAGCAGAATAAATGGCTGTCTGGAGAGTTCATTGCTGTCCATACAGTAGCACTACACCCAAAGGATTATAAAGTATTCTGAGCTGCATTTCTTTTTGGCTGAAAGTGATTTAGCATTCAGAAACAAGTTTGGTGGATATCCAGATAGCATGGTCCAAGTCCCACAGCAAACCTTATTTCTATCCTGTGAATTTCCAAACAGGTTTCCTCACTGAATGGCTCAAACACATTCATAGTTCCATGCTTTCTTAGTTGAGGTTCATACAGCAACAAGCTTCCATGTCATTTAAATCTCAAAAAGAGGGGGTGAGGTCTACTGCTTAGCTGCAGCTTTGCTGGGAAGAAGGACAAGGAAGAGCAGATGTGCTCAAACTGAAGTACTCTTTTAGGTGCTGTTTCAAAATTCAGCTTTCTGTTTTTTTTCTCTGCTTTCACTTTGATGTGCCCTATGATGGTATCAGGCCCACAACCCTGACAGCTGTACATTTTACATGCAGCACTCCTTAATTATTTGTCCTGATCTTCAATTCAGGAGACATAGCATGGTGGAAGAGGCCTCTACCTGTCTCAGAGACACATGGGCAAGACAACCTATAAAGAACTTTGAGATGCAGAGTAGAAAACCAAAACCAATGTTACTTGCAGAGGTTTTTGTTCACAACCACTTGTATGTGTTTAAATGTTGGACTTATTCCTTATTCCCCATCATGGCTGATGACAGTTGTCCTGTTAAGGTACCTAAATATGAACTTTACCTGATATTCCCAGTGAGGCAGGCTCTGGAGAAGATCTGGGAAGGGGAAGTCCTTTGAATCTTTTGGACACCACACCATAAGTCTCTGTTGCAGCATGCAGCCCTCCCTGCTGGGCAGTAGCCACTTGCCTGTTGATCCCTGGGGAACAAGGACACTGCCAATTTCAAGAAAAACAGAGTGACAGTTGAAGCGTCTGATGACAGGAAGCAAGATTTTTTCTTTTTAATGTACTTTTTTCCCCCTTCTTGTTTTAAGAGAGTAGGAGGAAGTGATTGAAAGTGAAGCCTGGAAACAGCTGGCTTCCTTTTTGGGTCACAGAATTATCCAAACTGTTTGCAAATTCAGGTCTGTAAAGCTAACAAATTGAAAGTCACTAAATCCACCGTATACTTTAGGTTTCATTAGACGCCCACATGCTGAAACTACCTCACTTGCATCTGGTAACACAGAGATATCCTTGCTGGAGTGAAGTATCACCCATGTGATGCTTGTCTGAATATGCTGATTTTAAGTTCTGCGAGAGTTTCCTTCGGACTTGGACAGTGTTATCACAATGACATCTGTGGCTCCTTCTCCCACTTGCTTGAGCATGAGTGAAGTCATCTGCAAGTTCTCTCCACAGGTTTCTGTAACAAAGGTATTATTTTTTTAAGAGACAAACTTAGCAGAGCGAGGTGTGTGGAAGAGAAAGCAGACATTCAGACTACGTTTCCATAACCTCCAGTACTGCTGCTTGCAGTCAGCATAACTTTTGCGTTAGGGGAATTGAATTCCAGGAGGAGCAAAAGTATGTTTCACATAGGAGCAATCAGTGGGATGCATATGTGCTTGTCTCACTCCTCCAGCTGCTCTTTTTCCCTGTGCATGGTAGTGCATGGTAGTGCACAGTGTACATTAAAATTAAGTACATGTAAGAGTTATAATAGATGTTGGAAGCTTCCACTACAAAGCCAGACAAGGTAGGCTGGCTAACTGCTTTCAAGTATCTTAACTTTTCCAATGCAACTTCCTCAACATGGTTATTTTATCTGTATTTCTTATACATCTGTAATATGACAGTTCTCAAAGCCCATCAACACCAGTGCTGTTATGCTCTAGGCTTTAGAAAGTGTACAGGAGAATGTTACAGAAATGCATCTCTCAACTTCATTGACTTTAAGATGTACTACTGATTCTAATGTTGCAACTTGTGAGGTGCTGCAGATCAGCACCTGAACCTGTACCCTGAAAACAAGATGTAGATGGATTTCAGCAGTCACCCAGGCAGAGAAAAAGGGTAACACAAATAACATGAGATTTAGGATGGCCTGGCCCATATCACTGCTTGGTTAATGTAATGTCTTTGGTAACATGTTTTGCAAAAGGAAGCACCAACATGGAAAATCTGCCCCTGATGCACTTTCAGCAGCCAAGGAGCTTCTCAAGTCTGTTCTTATGTTTCATTTGTTAAGATGTCAGCCTCCATTCAGCCACAACCGCCATCTTAAAAACAAATCCTCGGGGAGAAAGAAAAGTGCCTTTCTGGACTGTGTGGTTATTACTTCCAACCACAACCAGATCAGGAAGGAAATCAGTGTTAAAAGAGCTCCCCACCTCTCACCGAAACAGTTCTTTCTGGTGGAACTATTTCTAGAATGTGGTCTCAATAGGTACCAAATATCTCATACTAACAGAAACCAACTAGAAGAAACCATTAGTTCTCTATTTGATTCTTTTGTCAACAAGACCGCTAAGTCAGAGAAGATTTGTTTATATATCCATTGGTTTTCATGCACTTGGCAGGTTTTGTGGGTTTTATGGGTTTTTCTGTGTCTCTTAATATATTCGCTTAGCTTAACAGCACCATTTGTACTTGTGTTCCACCAAAAGGATCAAGGCCTAAACCCACAAACTTTTCTGTGAGACTGACTTTTAGTAGAGACAATCACGCAGTAACCTAAGTTCAGTGACAAGTATGGTAGAAGATGGCCCCACTGAGGCCACCTGTTTTTCCTTTGCTTTCTTTAGGGGAAAGGGACACATATCTGTCTGAGCAGCACATACTACCCAAAAAGGTGATCTCCATCTCTTGCATGCGGAGACCTGCACAGAGCTGTCCTTGCAGGTGGCACTGGAATGTGAGGAGGGGTGTGAGTGGTCTAGGACATGGGACACTGCTCCTTCCCTTCTTCATCTGCCCTCTTAGTGAGACATCTCTGCATTCTTAAAGAAAGGAGAAGCAGCACGTTTCAGTGCTATTCTGTTGTCCCCCTGCCTCACCCTGTCCCCAGCCTGTTTAGACAGCAGTAACACAGGAAGGACCAGGCTACCCTGCTGTAAGGACAGAGAGAAGGTCCTACAAAACCATTTGGTCAGCTGATAAGATACATGGTACTTAGGAGGCAAGAGACAGAGGCACCGGTGGCATTATACAGAAATGCCTGAAACCTCCCCACCATATTCAAGCCCCATTCATTTGTCTCCTTCCCTCTCTCTTCCTTCAGACTCCCTCCAGTCACATCCATACCTCCCAGCTTCAGCTCTTCTTTCCCTAAAGCCCTAGTTCTTCCTGCCAGCATACTTCTCTACTTCCAGCCTCTCAACACCTCACTGGCCTCTTTGGACTCCCTTTACACCATACTGAAACATTTCTAAATACAGGTTAAAAACAACTCCTCTTGGTTTAACTTCACTCTTTTCGTTATTCAGCCAGCTGAATAGTTTTAGGGGTTTTAAAAGCCATGTCCACTATTAGTGAATCTTTTGCTTCTCATTTTTGGATGCACTCACAAATTTGCCCACCATGAATAAATAGCATGTAACTATTGCAGCTGAAAATATTTGTGCATTTTATCTCTTCAATTTAATCTTCTAACTAAAGAAATAGTGATTGATTTATTTATTTTTTTAGGTGATATTAAAACTTCATGTAGTGCTATTTAGGAAAACTTACTTAGGAAAATAATCTTTCCTTATTCTGCAATAAAAACAATGTATCTTTTGATTCAAATAAAAAAGGAGTGACATGATGCAAGCAAAACTAATTTAATCTTGTATTGAGACAAAAAGTGAAATTCCTAGAATGTTTAACTAAATAAAACATAGTATTGACTTCTACTGTTTCAACAATACTATTTACAAAAGTCTAAACAAGACAGAAATTAAATCTTTGACTTTGTATGCATTAACAATTTTGACTAACTATCCATTTTTAATGTCGGTGAAAATATTTAGTATTGCTAGACCTGAACACTGATTATCCTTAGAAGCTTCTAAACTTTTCTTATGACAGAAATTATTTACAACAGTTGTATACAGAAATGGCTATTAGACACTGTCAGATTTTTGAGTATATTGAGAGGCAGAGTTGCAGGGAAGCAATTCAGTTCATCAAGGAGTCTAAGGAAAGACATAAATTTACAGGGAAGGTATGTAAGCTGTAGTCATGGACAACAGGTTGAACAATATTTGCAAAGATTGGTGGGATTGAAATATGCAGCAAATTAGCAGTCTTCTTGAAGTGCACTGGCAGAAGAGCTGAGTGAACACAGGCTTGTGCTTTGTTTCACCCAACAGTTCCACACACTGCAGCTGGGAACAGTCAGATATGTATTTGGCTTCTTCTCTTGCATTTTCACTCAGTGTCTGGTGGGGACAGGGCAGAGGACATACTTGTGCCATTAAAAATTCTGTGGACAGTTTAATCTATGCACATGTTATTACCCAAGTAAGGTTCTGTTCATAGAAAAGGGAAAGCTCATTTCAATGTCATCATTCAGCTGTGCAGTTTCATCACATGTTTGGTGTGGGATAACTTACCCTGTTGCTCAGGTTGGGTTTTTTGTGTTTCAAAGGGAAATTAATAAGTGATACTGCCTCTGAAACCCACCAGCCTGCAATGTCACTGTGTCTTACACAGGCTTCTGATTTCCATGAATTTTCAATTAATGATATGCCTGGTATTTTAATTCAGTTCTTCAAGCCCTATCTTGGCCATCTTCTGTATGAATAAATGCAGCTGTCATTCAGATCAGGGAGAAATGTGACTGCTATGTCTGTTTGCTCCTCCAACAGGCTTTATTCAGATAACAACACAGGTCTGGTTTAAAGGCATCTCTGTGACCTTTATGAATTAGTGACTTATACCTCGGGTGTGCACAAAGAGCTTTGATAACCAGTCCCACAGTTTAGCATGGCGATTCAAGAAAAATTTCAAAATCTGTCTAGAAAGCAATTCTTCAGTCTGTTTAACAGAATTATGGTTTCTATGGAGAAGTCAAATCTTTAATTAGAATAGCTGATTATGGGAAAATATAGTCAAACTTTTGGCACATAATACCTTCTCCAGCTCATAATTTTTTTCCAACTATATTGGTTGTTTCAATTAAGAGACTTTACCTCTCCCTCCAATTGTTGATCCACCTCTATCTCTCAGTGATCACAGTTACAACAGAGTCCTACCCATTTGGCCATCTAGTGCTCAGAAGTATTTCCTGACATAATCTCCAGCTTCTGGTTGTGATATGAAGTAGCCTTTTTTAAATTATTATTTTACAAGCTTACATTTTGAAATTGTGTTGAAGGAAATTCAAGATTATAAAGTCAAAAACTAGGAAGCACCGCCATGAATATAACCTGACTGTAGAGACCAAGTTCAGCTTCCTAGAGTGTGTCCTTCATGGTACAGTCAGAAATGATACTTTTTTCCTTTTTGACTTCTTCATTCAGTACAGCTCCTGACTTTTAGGCTGCTTAGGTTGGATCAAGTCTAAAGGATCAACCTTTAGATATCTACACCTCAAGAATTTGCTGATGCTTTCCTTGCAAAGAATATCACAGCTACATCCTAGTGCAAGAGTTCTAGGGTCTTTTCAAGAGTCTGATCCTGATTCCTGGCGGGAGGAAATTAAACATGAATTGTTAGAGACTTTGGGTACTAAAAATTGGCTTAGCCAATTTTTTTGATAAATTCATACATGGAGTATCAAAAATTGCTTTAGCTTGGTGGATGTTGCTTAAAGCACTGGGCAAGTTTTCCACCCCCTGAAGTAAACAGAAAAGTCAATTCTTAAAATCAAAGGTTAATCAGTTGTGAGTTGAAGACCACTTAATGAAAGACAGGAAAAACTGTGTAAAAGCCAGTTGAATGGATTATGTTCTCTACGCTGGCCAAAGCTTAAAAAATTGGATATGGCACAACCTTGCTTTTAATTCTCACTCTATGGCTTTCTTAAAAATACTAATCTAAGTTTCGGAGTGGATTTTAGTCAGCCACATTTCAAGCAGAGACATGTTGTTTAACTCATATTGGGTAGTGTTTTGTCTAATGGTGCAGGAGGGGTGAATTTTACTTGTTATAAATTCATTGACTTTTAAGACATTAAAAATACTTCTACCATTGGTTGGCTGCAGAAGCAAGAATACAAAATGACATCTTGAGCCTGGTTCTAGGTGCCATCCTTCACTCACATGGATTTGCACCTATGACTGTAAGCAATCACACAAAATAGGTGGAGAGTGATATGAATTCATATATAATAACTTGTCAGGTAATTTAGAAGTGGCTGGTTTGGGTTTAACCAGAGACTTTTCAATATAATACCAAAAGTATGCTAAAAGATAAAGTAGTTGTGTTATTTTCCATACTTGTGGAGAGTATTTATCCGAATATTTGCACTGAACTTCAGAAGGTGTTTGTTCCTGCTCACCCTGTGCATGTAAGTCAGAGCAGCCCAGAGCTGCTTTAAACGCCTGCATCTGCCAAGAGCCTCTCTTGAAACCACCAGTCAGTGTGAAGCACAGATACTTTTAATCCTAACCCAAAAGGACTCTGGTTTTCCTCTCCTACAGGGCAGGTGTGGATGGGTGGGCAGGAAAGCCGTGCCAGTTGTGCCTTTAAACCACTGCAAATTCCCTTGCCCATGGTGGGGTCTCAGCTAACACGCAGGGCTGGCTTTCCTGGGGCAGGGAACGGGGAGCCTGTCTTTCTTATCTGCTCCCAGGTAATGCCCCCACTCGAGTGCCTGCTTCCTATTGGACTTAATTACAGAGTGAACAGGAAAAATGTCTTATCCCTGGGACATGCACAGCTAACTGAGAAGGTATTCTCTTAATCTGTGTATTTATTTTCCTTCAAAGTAGATCTAAACAGTGATTTTCCACCCTGAACAAGTATCAGCTGACACATAAAAGTAAAGAAAAAGAAAGATCCCTCTCTGGGGTAAATTAAAAATAAAGGCTTAAAGGTTGTATGTAAACAGATAATCATGCAGCTGAAGTGGTCATCCAGTGTTTCACCTTTGTTCTGAAAATGAGTATATATATGGCTTTCATGCCTCTCTTTGGTTTCTCAAGCCCTGACAAAACTATTTGCCAGTTCACTGCCTGTTGAGCCACCTCAATGCTACAGAAGACAGCCTAGGCCAATGCCTGAGAGCCCAACAATCTCTGTGCAGCTGTTCGTCATAAGGATTTATCAGGGCTTGAGTTCAGCTCTGCTGTTTTTTTCAGCTATGAGAGACAGCCAGGCAGACAGCTCTAGACTACCTCTTTCACACAGGCAGGGAGAAAAAGCAGATATGAAAATACAATTTCATGGATCTGGAACGCAACCTTAACAGCAGCATTAACATTTTTTTCCCTAAGTGACTGCAGTTTAAAATCCTTGGTCATCGATCCTATGTTAAAAAAACAATGAGAAGGAATGTTTGTCTGTGATTTGTAAAGGAGGGTGGTAAAGGGGAAGGAGCGTGTGTGATTTGTGCTAGGCTGAAGCCTGATCAGCTTAGTATCTGCAAAGAAAGAAGATCAGGGCCCAGGCACGTGGCAGTGGTTGAAGTAGGTCTATGCAGGAAGAGCCTGGGCTGTAGAAAAGTGGCCAAAATGTCTTCTCTGTTTCTCTTCAAAACACACATCTCTCCAGGAAAATGAAATCCTTCTTCCTAGCCATGAACCAACTAAATGTTTTCTGTTATTTATTTACTCTGATGCTTTCTGTTCGGGGTGCTTGATGGTGCCAAGCACTGTGAAGGCTTCCTCAGCAGACCTGGCAGATAGCAGCAGGATCCCAAGCTGTTGAAAGGAAGTCTTCCAAGGGCAACTGAAAAATTAGTGAGATCTCTGATAAATCCTCTCAGCTGGCCCATAGCTCTGTGCAAAATTCCTCCTCTGTGAGTTCAAGGGAAGACTTGGGCTCTGGAGATAATGACTCAGAAGCCTTCCTTACCTAGCACTTGGGCCCACAACTCACTTGTGGCTGGTCCCTACTTTGCACTTTGCTCATTCAGTTGATCCAACCAGGAGAGTGTCCCTGAGCTGCATTAGTGCATTTGCACACATGCCACAAAGCAGCTTGGATGAAGATGATATAAAAATTTCTCCCAATGTAGGAGAGATGATCTTTACTCTTCACAACACAGTATAAAAAACTGCCTGGCCCAGAAATCTCTTGAAAGGTGGTATAATCCAGGTAGCTCCTGTGCCTGTTGAGACATCGCTGCCAGGCATCAACTGGTCCCAGCACTTGTCCCACAGTATGCTGTGCTGGAAGGGTGTGCACTTGTTTGGGGTGAGAGGAGTTCCACCAGGAAATGCTGGTGCTTCCAAGAAATTACTTGGGATATTTATTGCCTGTGGAGAAAATGCCAGGCTTGAATGAACAGCATCCCATCTGATCAAGCCAAAGTGAATAGCTTCCCTCCTCTTTGGCAGCAGGGGCTAAGTCAACCCTGCTAAAATCTGAGACAGCTTTGTATGATTCGCATATTTTTATGATGCTTGAACAATGACCATATACTGCTGTCATTATCCACTAGGAAGATACCTAGTGGGATTATAAAACAGGAATAAGGTGAAAATATAATACACTACAAAAATTAAGAAGACATTAAATATTAGTGTAATATTTTACAACTCTCCTCACATGTCATTCCATAAAATCTGTAATCTAGATGATTCAGAAGAGCAGCATTGGTGACATGCAGTCTCTGTCTGAGAGCTTTTGTTGTTCAAATCACAGAACTAGAAACACCTCTTCTCACCAGTTTCCTGTCCTCCAGTATAATAAAATAGTGGTGTATTTCACATTTTGTAACAATTTTACACATATAGCAGGTGAGGTACACAGGGCATGGAATGAACTAACATACACTTTTTGAAGCAGTCCATTACGTAAAAAAACCTGAATATTCCCTCTTGTTGTGACAGGCAAGATCAAAAAACTCCCATGCACTGTACATTTTTTTACTTTCCTGCTTCGTTTTTCTTCTTTCTTTGCAATGGTTGTATACTCTTAGTTTGCCTGGCCTACACTTCTCCCTTACAATTCCCAGTCAGTCCTGCATCCTCTGACTTCCCTAAAGTTAGTGTCTGTTAAAGGGATCATGTGAAGGTATTTAGATTATGTGTAGAGCAGGCATGCACAAATTTAAGCACGATCAGGTATTTGTAGTCTGCCTGGAGAACCCTTTCTTCTGATGAGTAGTGCTTTAGTGAGTAGTCCCACTGACTTAAATGCAATGACTCAAGTTGCATCAACACTCAGTAAGCGTTGCAGTTAAGAGGTTGAACACAGGTGGAAAATCAAAAGGTGTACGGAAATTCTTCTCTGCTGAGTATGTGCACCCATTTCCTGAACAGCGTGAGCAGCCAGTGCATGTGTTCACAGGTCCCTCTGTGGCAGTGCATCCTGCTCAGTTTGAGTCTATGCTGGGAATGAGGAAAAATGTCTCTGATTACCTTGCAGTGCCAATTTGTCAATATCTGTCTTTTTAAACAGGATTTTTGGAAGAGAAGGGAGAAACTGCATCACAAAGCTGATGAGAGAAACAAGGTCCCTAAGAAACTGCATTCCACGGCATTGCTTTGCTGAGTGACAGTGATGTGTTACTGCTGGGAACTACTTTCTGCTGGGAGAAATTTGGCTTGAAGACCCAAAATCCTGTTCACTGTTGCAACCATGTTGATGGTTGATGGCTCCAGCTCTTCATCTGAGCACAGCTGCTGCTGCCAGCCAAGTTGTTACCCCCTTTTTACTCAAACTAGAGAACACAAATGAAATGCTCCATCACCTGCATTGTCTGTGTCACTTTGTTTAGGGAACAGAGAAAACAAAACAGGTGTCAGGTGATGCTCTGGTTTGGGTATGGACAGCAAGCAGAGTTCACAAGTAAATTGATGCTGATAAGGTTTAAAGTAAGCATGAGCATCTTTTATGCCCACAGGATAGACCAAAGCCAGTTTAATGCCTAATCTTGCAGGCAAGATTTTTGCTATTACTATGTAACAGATATATTACACTGCCCCTGTGGCAACGGAGGCATTAATTCAGCCTGTTACTCTTGGCTATTACAATACAAAGCAGGATGAATGTTTGGAGTTAGCAAATCCCAGGCAAGGGCCATTCCTCTTTAAAAAGCATGTTTCTGAGGGGAGAATGCCCTAGGAAAGGGAAGCTACACAGCCACACCAGCGCCCCATTGTCAGTTCAAAGACAGCTATGCAGTGTGCTGTTAAGGATCCCGCTGTGGCTGCACCCTGCTGCCCATCCAGCAGTGCTCTCGAAAGGAAAAGTGGGTCGTCAGCTATGCAAGAGGAAGAGGAAGCAGCCCCCTCCTCCTCCTCCCCTCTCCATGTGCGGGTGTGAGAGGTCTGTCTAGTCTCCCTCCTGGCATGAGCGAGATTGTGCAACCTGTGCATTCTCTCCTCTCCGTGGGAGCACAAGCACATCCTTGTGCATGGTCAAAGCAGCTTCCCTGCCCATCATCTATCACAAGCAGCTTGCTGATGTGCTACACCCGGGTGGCCTTCCTGGCCACGTAACAATGCTGATATAAGCAGGGGGGGGAAGGTTAGGGACTGACGTTGATAGTGCATAGGGGCAGACTTCCAGTGAGTGCAACTCAGCGCAGTCAGTTGGCTTCAGCAACACTGCACTGACTTAGAGCAGCTGAAAACCTGTTCTCTGCTTTTCTCAGAGTTAATGTACTTTCCTTTCCTAGGACAGGGAGAGAGCTGTCTAATGGTAATTATTATTATGCAGGAAGTTGAAGTTAATCTCTGTTTTCACATGAGTATAAATGGCAAGGCCTGCATACATATATTTCAGAAGCAAAGAGAAATTACACACTGAACTGGTGGCATTTCATTAGCATTTACATTATCTTTGGGCCCAGATGGCTCAATGGAAATGGAGAGTTTTCTGCAGAAGGAACTTTACCCAGGGCTTTATAAGGGCTTTTTTTATTGGATCTTGAAAACCTTCAAGGATGGAGAAGGCCTAGCCTCTTTGGGCATCCTGGTTGTTGTCATGGGGAAGAAGTATGTCTTTATCTCCAGTCTGAACCTCTCTAGCTTCAGCTTATGCCTGTTGTCACCCCCCTTCCCACCAGGCACTGCCAAGGTATTGTCAGGTACCCTGAAGCCACCTCTGCTCCAGGCTGAACCAGTTCCTCCTCGAAGAATAGTACTCCAGTCCCACCAACCTAGTGGCCTCCTGGAGCCCCTCTGGTTTCTTGTCTCTCCTCTCTGGGGCCCCAAACAGCAGGTAGCATGTGGATGGGACCCAATGGGGCCTGAACACAGGGGATCACCCCTCTCCCCTATACAAATCAATCAGCCCTGTAGAATTTACACACTAAGAAAGTCAGGCTGGATTACAGCAAAAGCAAGGACAGAGAGAGCATGGCTTGCCTAAACTTCACTTGCTTAGCTGAGACCAGAAGGCCATCTAGCCCACTGTCCTGCCCCTGAGACTAGATAATAGCCCATAATGATGGAAGAGTGTAAGGACATGGCAGGTATGCAGAGGGGAATTTTTGGGAATTATTTCCCAGCTTCCAAGAACTTGAATCTTGAAGGTAATGAGTTTAGATTTAATAGCTCTTGACTCACTTTTTGTCCATGAGTTATCAGACTTTAAACTCCATGTAAACCTTTACCAGTGTCCTGTAGTAAGGAGTTCCAAATGTAATTAGCTAAAAGTACTTTTTTTCATGTTTGAAAATAATAGGGGTTGTGTTTGAAACTACTGCTTTCTGGTTTTACTGATGCCCCTTATTTAAATAATTCCCTAATCATCTTGTCTGTTCCACTTACATGGAGCTCATGGGAATTCACCACATCCATCAGACTGCAGGCCTTCAACCTTGCTCTTCTCTGTACTTTACCCAGAGCAGCTACAGGGACAAAGACTGCACAAGTTTTAAAAAATGTGGATAAAAACCAAGCGTGGCAGTGTGATGTTCTCTAGTTTTCTTCTCTTTTCCATTCCCAAAATAGTTTTCTTCTCTTTTCCATTCCCAAAATTTCCTAGCTTGGAGTTTGCTGTTTTGGCGTAGCACCAGCCCTGCTGTGTGCAGAGCTGTCTACTTGAAACTCAGGATCTGATTCTGAGTGGTGACAATCCATTGAAACCCAGACACTGCACTGGTAAAGGCCCAGGAGAGTTTTCTTCTGCAGTCTTCCAAACCTTTCACCTCTACTCCAGTGTTCTGTCTGTTACACTAAGCTGGCTTCCAGTAATACTCCATTGGGGTAGTCCATTTCTGCTCTCATGTCCTTTCAGTCTTGCTTAATGCACTCTAAATTTTGCCCCCCTGTGACACAGTGTCAGTACCACAAGTGGACTATGCCCTAATAAAATACTTTTTTCTTTTTTTTTGTTGGACTGAAAGTTTTATGCCATCTCTGTATGCCTTTCTTTCTGCAGCCCTACTGATTGCTTTGTACCTCATATTTACCCAAACGTGCAAAGTTCAGCTTTTGGAGTAAGTTCATTCAGCACTTTCAGGCCCAAGAAGGGCAAGAGGCATTGAAGGGCTGTGGGAGAGAGACTGCACATGAAGAACAGGAAAGAGGAGATGAGCCATCCCTGCTGTGCATACAGTCATCCATAGCCTGCATTATGGTGGCAGTCAACCTCTATGGGCACTGCTTCAGAGATGGCTACACCATGAGTTGTGAGTCTATACATTGGCATTGCCATTATGCTGGGGGTCACCTGGTGCCATCTCTGGGCACTACTGGGATTTTAGTACTAGTAGGGTCAAATCAGTGCTGTCTTGAATCAATGTCCATGGAAAGGGAACAAAAACTGTTTTCCCTGGTTCACCTATACCAGAGAGCACTAACTTTTCTGAAAGTGACATGTTATTAGTCCAGCAGAGTATAAAACCCCCACTCCGGCTTTTTCCTCTTCCTGTCAATGACTCTTTCTGTGGCTGGTGCAATGCCTGTAATAATATTCTCTCCCTTATCTTTGTGAGCAATAGGGTTAAATTGGTGTGGACCGCTTTCCTCAAAAGATTCTGTCCTGTGATGAGGTATCTTATGTGTAAGGCCATTTGGTGGGGCACTCCGTCTGTGCAGCCTGGTAAAAAGGCCATTCTAGCTCAGACTGAGAGCACCTGACTTTCCCAGCAACACAGCCTGAAAGGGACAAACAGACAACATCTTGTGTCTTGAGTAAAGATCTCAGATAAGATGGTGTTCTGCAGATTGCTGGAACAACATTTTGAAAATCTGTCATCGTTATGGTTCTGTCACAGCTTTTATGTGCTTTCCTGAACAAATTGCTTCATTGCATCATGATTGAGTTTCCACCTCTGTTCAACAGGGAGTCATTATAGGAACCCCTTAAAAGATAGGAATTATTCCAATTAAACCAAGGGAATGATGTTGCTGACAATCTTTTTAAGAACTGATGACATTTCTTGGAGGTGAATACTGTCATTTTCTTGGTGGTTACCAGAAGGCATTCATGGATGTTAGAGCTAATAGTAATTAATTGACCATGTAAAACCACCGATGACTGAAGAAGCTGATTCAGATTCCTCCTCTCTGTTTAAACTTGTCTGTAAATTCTTCTCATTTTCGTTTGGTAAGAACAAAGATAAACTTAAATGTAACCACAACCTGTAAACATAACATGCAATGTCTGAAGGATGGGTCCGTTTTTCTGTTGGGTGAGTGGGTGCAGCTTCAAGGCTAAGGTTGAGAGGTTAGCTCAGCAGTTTCCAAGTTGTGAACACTTCCTTTCTGAAAGGGAAATAGGTTTTCTGCAGAATAAGGAATTGCAAAACAGCTGTCTTAAGGCCAAGGGCACAAGCTGACAAACTGGAAGAAATGGAGATACAAGGGTTGGCATCTGCTGGAGGAGTATTCATGCTCTTAAAGAACATAGAGGAAGTGGGACAAAAGAGAAGTTTCACATGGCCTTCAGTCCAAAATGCAGACAACTAAAAGTTTGAAAATATTGCCCTAAATGAATAAAAGACAATAAATACATGGGAGTAGCAGACCTCTCCCCTTCCTGAGCAAATGTTGCATTTGTAGAGAGGTACACTGAAGCCACAGGAGACTGAATCCTCCTCCCCAAATATTCCAGTCACCAAAAGCTGCTGAATATTGGTACTTTTATCCTCAGGCATTCTACTCATTGCATCCACCCCATCCAGATCCTCAGACAGCTTGGGCTGCAGTATGTGGGGTCAGTCTGGGTGCTAGGGGACTCCCTTTGCTGCCCCAAGTGAAGTCACAGAACAGAGTTTCTTTCTCTGCATTACATTTCAGCCTGCCAAAGTCATTAGCTTACCTGAGAAACTATCATAAATCCAGAAAGATGACATTTCAAAACTAGGCCTGCCTTCCTTAGTTGTTCACAGGGAACAGCATCTGCATTTGATTGCTCTGATGATCCTTAACTATTTTAATTTTACTACAGCAACTCTTGCTAGCTAATTATTCTTTCCAAACTACTTCAGCCTATCCTCTACCTCTCAAGCAATTTACTCAGGGCAGTTACTCACTTACTTATTTTTGCCAGAACATATCGACATGACTTATTATTTTCTTGAGGTGTCCCTGACCATCAGACACTTCATCAGATTATTTAATATCTTTTGCATCCTGTTGCTGTAGACAAGCCATGCACCTGCTGGACCATCTGTTATTGCAGACTGCAATTCAACCCATGCACACAAAAGATTTCTTTATCCATTATTTTGCACTTTGTTAAATGGTATCTGTCTGTATAGAGAGGCTCTAGTGAGGTTACAGACCATGGCGAGCCCAAGGAGTTTCAGAAGCATAGACAAAACCTGTTTTTTTTTCTTCCATTAACTCCAGAGGACTCCAGAAGTTGAAAGGAACACATGAGGAAACCTGCAGGGGAGCTTGACATGCTAAGCATCAATTATCCTGCACCCAGGCAAATGGGAGGTCTGCGACAGCACAGTAGCACCAGCCAGCCTAGCTTTTCAAGACTCTCTCAGAGAGTGGGGACAAAATCTGGGGCTTTTGTTCCTTTCCTGCTAACTGTCTTGCTTGTTCCCTGCCTTTGTCTCATGTTCCATTTCTTGCTCAAATTTATGGAACAGCATTAAAAAGCCTTGCTGTAATAACCTGACATTTACATGAATTCTTGTTATGCTATTTATTTTTTCTTTCTTTTTACCTGTCACAAGTCAGCTTGTTGAATTGTTCTGTAGAGTTATTAGGCAATTCAGCAAAACATCCAGCTTTCCGTCACACTCCCAGAGCTTTGCACTCCCAGTAATATTTTCTTGTCCAATTTCCTTGCAGTATGGGTTGAGAGTAGAATGCCTCTGGTTTGTTTTGTTGCATACATGACCCTGCATCACTGAAAACCATACAGCTGAATTTAGTGTTTGCAAGTAAGACAATTGTCTTGAATTTCTTTACCCTCTGTTCAGTCTCTGTGATGTGGCATTAATTTGTTATTTCACTGTCTACTAACAGTATATTGACAATATTGGCAATATTGAAAGAAAAGGCTTCTGGTTACTTTCCATAGCTCGAGAGAAGATAATTGCAGGTGTTATTCTGGTATGTCTTAATGTACCATATTGGAAGCATGCATTCCCCAGGGATACTTTTCTCAGATGACTTACTTGTTCAGTCTCACAAAGTCCTCTGGAGTTGGTTGGTTTTTTGGGTTTGTTTTTTTGTTTTTGTTTTTGTTTTTGTTTGGTTTGGGTTTTTTTGGTCAGTGTCCTGGACAACTGATACTTTGTGAAGAAACTTGGTAAAAATGTCTTCTCTTTGTTTTCTCTGTGAGACATATTGTTACCGTTAGCACTGTTACACAACCAGTTGGTGTGAACACATCTGTTACTGGCACACCCCAGTATATTTCATGGCACTTTTGACCCTTCCCAGATTTCACTAACAGTTTCTTACAAATAATCCAGATTGTATTCTCTTTGCTTTTGCTGTAGAGTCTTTTTCTCTGGAGATACCATGCAATCAAAGTGACAGATGTAAGGAATGCTAATAGGAGGCTGACCATCACTGACCTGATGCAGAATGAAACCCAGCAAAAGGAGGCATAGTTAATACCCCTTCACAGAGAACAGAGGACGATATGTACTGGAAACAGTGGCTGCTGTCAGTCCCATTATTAGGTTCAGACCCTGGGTTTGGTTATAAATGTTAACATCCCATCTCAGAACACAAACTTTGTGATTTAGGCGACTAGCCGTATAACTGAGATGGTTACTCTAGATTACCAAGTTCTCCACAGCAGCTGTGATGAACAGTTCAGGAGCAAACCACAGGATTATATGTTTGCATACTGGCCTAGCATAGAGCTACACACAGCAATCAAATTATCAAATAGCACTTTCATATTCTCCCTTATAACTGACATGTCTACAGTCTTTCTGTGGGTTAATCATAAACACAAAGGTCTGAGCTTGTGGAATAACATGTTCATTGTCAATTTTAACTCATGAGTAAACTTGCTGGAGGCATTGCCATTAAAAAACATTCTTTCTCTGCTTGGTGAGGTGATCCCACGACTTTCAGCCCTATGCTAGCAAGTTGTATAAGACTAGTACTACATTTAGGTAATAGGATTCCTGTCTTGGGTCAGTTTTGAATGTTTTATGAGTCAAATAAAACCACTTGAAAGAATTTAGTGACACAGGCACCACACATTTTATTCCCTGACAACTGAGTTCTTGTTTTCATAGGGGTAGGATTAATGAAGGTTTTTAAAAAACTTTACCACAAAGGGAAGTACCCAGTAAGTACTGAAATTTGGCAGCCAGGGCGCAGCTTGTAGAAATTTTTCAGTGATCCAAAAGACCCTAAATATACATGTATTTTGGTCTTCAAGTGTGTGTGGGGGCTCATCTGGAAATAGTCATGATGTGTTGGGGCCAAAGCTTCAGGCGTGCAAATGACTATTTCCAGAGACTTCAAAGGAGCCATGTTAATCTTCCATCCTAAGCGATCTGTCCTCTGGATTTTTCTTCAACCACACCTTTTGCCAAACAGTTATATTTAGCCCTTTATCTGATATTTTATGCTGATTTCATTTTTCCCACCATCGCTAAGCAATACCTTTATTCATGATTTAGCACAGTTGTGAAAAGAAAAATGAAAATATTTTTAAAATGTAGTTTTGACTTTGCCTTGGCAATCTTTTACTAGATGTATAGCTTGGTAATTTCTGATGCCCCAAAATAAGGAAGTAGGAAATAGTGACCATGGAGGTCTGGTCACACTAACTTTTACAGCAATATAGGGCAACAGGATTTCACAACGGGTCTCTATACTTGTGGAAAATACTGAATGTAATTAGTCTGGGAAGAAGGAATAAGTTCACATAAACATCTCTGAAACAGCACCCACAATACACTGAAGTCACCACTTTTAGAAATACGATCAAGCCTCATGCTTACCTGAAAACTTCAGCTCTTGTTAAATTACATGCAAAGAAAAATAACACAGAACTGGTCATACTGGATCAAACTGAAGTCCCATCCAGCTGAATATCCATTTTCTAATAACAGTCAGGAGCAGGCTCCTAAAGGAGATTACAAGAACTGTAATGTAGAGAGCAATTTTCCGGATTTATGATCCCAGTTCCTGTCTGTCGGACAGGTACCCTGTTCTCAGGATAACTCCAGAGCACCCAGGTGTATTTGGGGTGCATTTCCCCCCCCTCAACGGTTGGCAGGACTCAAAACAGACAAGTACACAGTTTTTGCTTTGTCGTGTCTGGAGGTAACACCCCACCTCCACCCCACCCATCAGTGCACTGCATTTAATGTAATTTCAAAGTATTATTTTTGCAGCTTGAAATAACTGGATTTCCCTGGCCTTTAATTTACCACTTGACTAGTCTCCTACTTAACCTTTCACTACAATCCTTATTTCACAGCATGAAATGATACCCCTGCACACTCTTTTTTAGGCAAGCCTGCCAAAAATTATCTTCTGCTTGGATGTGATGGGAAGTGCCTGCAACTTTCTGAAACAACTCAGTGAGAACAACGTATTACTCATAGAAAATTCTTAGTGAAGGCTGCAGCTGAGAAACTTTGATAGAAGGACTGGCATGTCAGACACTTTTTACCCAAAGCTCCACTTATTTAGAAAGGAAAGGGTACAAAAAGTTTCTGAAAGAACAATCTCTCCCAAACCCCATTTCTGGAAGGCACCTAAGTCTGTACCTGGCTTTAAGCAAAGGAGTTGCCATAGCAATACTCCTGTGCTTAATATGATGTCTGTTAAATCATGGATTTAACCAGGGAATCTCTAATTAATTACACAAAATTTTATAGCCTGAGCTAAACAATCAAGACTTGCTAGCTGCAGCTATGTATTTCTTACAGAGATAAGGCACAGTAGAGAATCTTACCACTGATTCTGGCTTTAATTAGGCATCTTAATTATCTTATGGGATGAAAGACCTTGAAACAAAGCTGGAGTGACTGTACATCCTTTATTTATTCATTTTTGCTTGGGATTTACCTAAGAAGAGTTATGGAGAAGACAAATCCCACACAGAGAGACTCCTTTCCCTGCATACAACATACTTGTTTATTGCTGCTCATCTAACTGATTTTCATGGACAGTTAAAGACCCAACTGAATCATATCAGTTTTGAATTAGCTG
>NW_020799143.1:3665668-3672565 GCF_003259725.1 Athene cunicularia | reverse complement strand
AGGATGCACTGCCACAGAGGGACCTGTGAACACATGCACTGGCTGCTCACGCTGTTCAGGAAATGGGTGCACATACTCAGCAGAGAAGAATTTCCGTACACCTTTTGATTTTCCACCTGTGTTCAACCTCTTAACTGCAACGCTTACTGAGTGTTGATGCAACTTGAGTCATTGCATTTAAGTCAGTGGGACTACTCACTAAAGCACTACTCATCAGAAGAAAGGGTTCTCCAGGCAGACTACAAATACCTGATCGTGCTTAAATTTGTGCATGCCTGCTCTACACATAATCTAAATACCTTCACATGATCCCTTTAACAGACACTAACTTTAGGGAAGTCAGAGGATGCAGGACTGACTGGGAATTGTAAGGGAGAAGTGTAGGCCAGGCAAACTAAGAGTATACAACCATTGCAAAGAAACAAGAAAAACGAAGCAGGAAAGTAAAAAAATGTACAGTGCATGGGAGAGACCTCACTCTTCATTTCATATGTTAATGACAAAATGGATCCAAACAATTTCTGCATTTAATACCAGGCCATTTAGCTGACCTCTCAGTGAAATCCACACAAAAAAATGTACATCTGCACGTCTGGTCTATGAGGCTAGAACTGTTGGCATGATCAGACAAAAGAGAATACCCTGAGTCCGTCCAGTCACCATTGTCCCAACACACACTGAGACAGAGACAAGGAAAGCATGGTAGCAATCAGAGCACATATATGAAAGAAAGGGTGGTCTCAATTCCAGTTCCTGTTCTCCTAAGTATTTCACCAATCCAGAATTTTTGGCCAAGATGCTTAAGAGCCTAACTCCTGAGAGATGAGAGATTAATTTCCCAGCTGGAAATTAATCTGGCTTCAGCAATCAAGGACAACAAGAAATGTTTCTGTAAGTATGTGAGCAGCAAAGAAAGACCAGGGAGAGCCTCCATCCCCTGCTAGACACAGGAGGAAACATGGTAACAAGTGATGAGGAGAAGGCTGAGGTGCTTAATACCTTCTTTGCCTCAGTCTTTAATAACAAGACTGGTTGTACTGAGGGAATCCAGCCTCCTCAGCCAGAAGACAGGGACTGGGAGAACAACCCCCCTGCAGTCCAGGAGGAGACAGTCAGTGACCTGCTGCATCACACAGACACACACAAGTCTGTGGGACCAGATGGGATACACCCCAGAGTGCTGAAGGAGCTGGCTGGGTGCTCGCCAAGCCGCTTTCCATCATTTACCAGCAGTCCTGGCTGACTGGGGAGGTCCCAACTGATTGGAAATTGGTCAGTGTGATGCCCATATATAAGAAGGGTCGGAAAGGTGATCTGGGAAATGACAGGCCTGTCATCTTGACTTTGGTGCCTGGGAATCTGATGGAGCAGCTCACCCTGAGTACCATCACACAGCACATGAGGGACAACCAGATGCTCAGGCCCAGTCAGCATGGGTTTATGAAAGGCAGGTCCTGCCTGACAAACCTGATCTCCTTCTACAACAGGGTGACCTGATTATTGGATGAGAGAAAGGCTGTGGATGTTGTCTACCTTGACTTTAGTGAGGCCTTTGACACCGTTTCCCACAGCATTCTCCTGGTGAAACTGGCTGCTCGTGGCTTGGATGGGCACACGCTTTGCTGGAAAAAAAACAGTCTGGATGGCCGGGTCCAAAGAGTTGTGGTGAACAGAGTTAAATCCAGTTGCTGGCCAGTCACGAGTGGTGTCCCCCAGGGCTCAGTTTTGGGGCCACTCCTGTTTAACATCTTTATTGATGATCTGGATGAGGGGATCGAGTGCACCCTCAGTGAGTTTGCAGATGACACCAATTTGGGTGGGAGTGTTGATCTGCTCGAGGGTAGGGAGGCTCTGCAGAGAGACCTGGACAGGCTGGAGCCATGGGCTGAGGCCAACTGGAGGAGTTTCCATAAGGCCAAATGCCGGGGGCTGCCCTTGGGCCACAACAACCCCCAGCAGCGCTACAGGCTTGGGGAGGAGTGGCTGGAGAGCTGCCAGTCAGAGAGGGACCTGGGGGTGCTGACTGACAGCCAGCTGAACAGGAGCTAGCAGTGTGCCCAGGTGGCCAAGAAGGCCAATGGCATCCTAGCTTGTGTCAGCAATAGCGTGGCCAGCAGGGACAGGGAAGGGATCTTACCCCTGGTCTCGGCACTGGTGAGGCCGCACCTCGATTCCTGTGTTCAGTTTTGGGGACCTCACTACAAAAAGGACATTGAATGACTCGAGCGTGTCCAGAGAAGGGCAATGGAGCTGGTGCAGGGTCTGGAGTACAGGTCATACGGGGAGCGGCTGAGGGAACTGGGGGTGTTTAGTCTGGAGAAGAGGAGGCTGAGGGGAGACCTCATCACCCTCTACAGCTACCTGAAAGGAGGTTGCAGAGAGCTGGGGATGTGTCTCTTTAACCAAGTAACTAGTGACGGGACAAGAGGGAATGGCCTCCAGTTGCACCAGGGAAGGTCTAGACTGGATATTAGGAAGCATTTCTTTACAGTACGGGTTGTTGGGCGTTGGAATGGGCTGTCCCAGGAGGTGCTGGAGTCCCCATCCCTGGAGGTGTTTAAGAGTCAGGTTGACATAGCTCTGAGGGATATGGTGTAGTTGGGAACTGTCAGTGTTAGGTTAATGGGTGAACTGGATGATCTTCAAGGTCTTTTCCAAACTTGATGATTCTGTGATTCTGTGATTCTGTGATGTGCATTTGCATTTCTTTAGACAAATGAAGGAACAGAGCTCAGGTTTCTCCCTCTTGGAGAGTGGATAATTTCCAACACTGTTAGCACAGGTAGGAGGGAGGCAGTCTGTCTTTGTTGCAATCATTTTCAGATAGAATCTCCTTTTTTTCTAGTGGCTTTTTTGTTGTGTTTTTTTTTTTTTTTGTTTGGGGTTTGGTTTTGGTTTTGGTTTTTTGTTTTTTTGTTTTGGGGGGGTGTTTATTTCTTTGTTTCACATGCACCTCCCTGCAGTATGGAGTTGAAATCCTCCTAAACTTCAGTGAGTCATCTTGTTTTATTGTTAACATATGGGGTAGTATCTTGCTTAGCAGACATGGCAGTTGTGAATCCCACCATTGGGTACTGAATGCTCCTCAGCTGCTGAATGTGGAGCCTGTGTGCTTAAATCAGGATCCTGTTTTGATGACTAGATCATGAAGAGCTTGGTGCTACAAAACTGAGAGCTACTGGGTCCAAATCCCCTCTCAATTCTAGCTCCTTTTCCCCTTCTGTAAACAATGAGGCCAGTAACTTTGCCACAGAGCCACAAGGGTGTTTTAAGGACAAGGTATCTTGTAGATTGCATGACATTGAGATAATCTCATGAAAAAGACTGTAACAACCTTGGGTGGCAGTGTAGACTCCAGAGTGCTTGCACTGCACTGATTGACTCCAAACAGGAGCTATTTTCTTCACAGAGCCCGTGGAGCAAAGGCAGCACGAAGTGGAGCCCTTGGGGACCCATCAGACTGGCCAAGTGATAGTCAGGGGCACTGCAGTAATAATGCACCTTGGTGAATTGCACCCTGCATCATTTTTGCTCTTGCAACAGGGCAGGGATTCAGGCTGGTGCTTGTGCTCTGTCAGTCAACTTACCGGAGGACCGGCCAGCTTGTTGTTGCAGAGGAGGGGGGGGTCACAGGGAAGCAGAGAGGCTGTGATTCCACTGCTCCCATCGTGGAAAAGACCACACAGTATAGACACACCTGTGCAATTCGATGGCTCAGAGATGAAACAGCTTTACCAAACCCACTGGGCAGAGTACAGTTTGAGACTGCTGACCATGTGGGTACAGGCTTGGAAGGGCTTGGGACCAACATCCCTTCTGAGATGTGTCACCACAGAGGTAGTGAATGTGAGCTGGCTGTAATGGGACCCAGATTAACCATGCATCTACACCCAGAGTGTGCCAGTCTAATTTGGAAAGCCTATTGGTCCCTTGTGAGTGCACCAGGATGACCAGAATTATCATGCTTGGCCACTAAATCTTGCACACAATGAGGAAAATCAGTCTGGATTCAAACCAGCTATGCATTTAATGTGCATTTGTTAAACCACATTAAAGCTCTATTTTCGCATTTTTAATCAAAGGTGCTTTTGATGTGACTAGACTTCATTATCTTTCCAAGTGAATTGTTCTGAACTGAGTTTCAGAACTTTTTAGTCTTGAATTAGAATATCCACCCAGAAAATTCAGGTTTCAATAGATACTTTAAAAAATTAATTAGAATTCATTTCTATGAGAGTACAATGTATGGATTGAACACTAGTCAGTGGAGTCACACTGGTGAAGTGAGAACTGTCAGTACTGATGGCACTGGAGGAGTTTGGGTTCAAGCAAGTTTTGCCAAATTATTCCTTTTAACAGATTTTCACCTTCCATGACTTTTCACTTAGCTTATTTTCAGAAGGTCATATCCTTGGTTATAACTAGTGATGCTTTTCAGGAGTGTAGTAGCCTGTAGAAATTTTGTCCTGGTATATTTTTAAGGAAGATAAAGCTTATGCCCACTAACTACAGAAAAATATTTTTTTCATTCATCCCACACTGAACAGCATCGCTGTCTTGCACATTAATGGGGCTAGCAGTTGTGACTAGATAATCTAAAAAGTTCTGAAACAGTAAATGTTAAAGTATCCATTTCTCTTGTGACAGATTCCCAAACTTTCACAAATTGAGTCTGTAAAACTGTTGGTAAATTGGAGGCTATCAGGTCTTGTTTGTAGCAACATATATATAGACACATGTACAAACAACTCTGAAATGTACCATTTCCTGAAAAGAGACGTTAATGGGACGTCATCACCTGTCACAATTGCTGCTGTTGCCAAAGATGTTGGTCTGTAAGCTTGACCTTTAAACCACTGTTAGGATACTCTTGTGTAATCAAGATCTGCATCTTCAAAATGTCAGTAGAACAAAAGCTCCTGTTGTCCTGGCTCAGCTGAGTAGATGTCAAAGACTTGGTGCTTAGCTGCTGAGACAAAATTTCAAGTGCAACTTAAGATAGGAATGTGTCTTATTCATAGTTATGGTTAGGATCTATCTCTCCCATTTAATTCTGCTTATGCTGTTGATTCTTACTCTTTTCTTGACACCATTGGAGTAGCAATAAGCAGTTTTGGTGTTTATGCAAATTGTCTTCCCACTTGTCTTCATGGGTTTTAAAGGAACACCACATGGAGAAAAAGAGAGATTGGCAGTCCTCAGTTTAAGCGAGGACTGAGAATAGGGTTAAACTGTGAAATTTATTAATTCAGGAACTGATTTTATTAAATGATTACATTTGCTGTAAAGAAAAAAAAAATACTTAAACCACTTTGTACTCCCTTGGTAAGTTACTGGAGTCTCAAAGTATTTGCAATTAAGCACCTTTAGTGTGGCCAGTATATTTGTAAAAATGAACCTAGAAGCAAATGAAAATCAGAGAAAATCAGATTGTTGATGTTTTACTCAACTGTTTGTTACTCTGGAGCACTTTTTATTTATTTTTATTTACTGATCTGTCTCTTTTGCCTTGTATTGCGTTTTGCAGAGATGTTTATATGAGTGAAAAATTAGACTTAGCAGTGTCCTCATTCACTTCACATGATGTAAATAATTGCGTAAAGTGCAGAGGTCCATAGTAGGCATAATACCAACAGCTAGGTGAGGTTGGGCATGGGCAGAGCTTTATTTATATACTGAAGAAGTTGACATGGGCAGAGCAAGGAGATGAATGAGTAAAGCTCCACACAGTTTCTACCTGTGTGTTGGTGACAAGCAGGCAGGTCTCCTCTACCTGTTAAATGATGAACTGATGCACAAGAAAGTTTGACTTCTGTTCCCCAAGTAACTAATTTTTATGAGGTTGTGCAACATGTCTGAGCTATTGTTCCCATTCCACTGAAATTATGTAAATTGTTGCATCCCTCTGATTCAAGGAGTTCAAACTGGCCTTTGGATGTTGAAATTGATAAAGAGCTTTGAGATCAGTAAATTGGACTGTGCTATAGCAGCTCAAAAGATTGTTGTACATTGTACATTTTCTGACCGGTCTGACAAGCCCACTCTACCACAGTACTTCAGCTGAAGGGGGTAAGCTGTTTTAACATGGTGTTAAATTAACTGCTACCCACTCTGTTAAGTACTTCACACTGATGACAGCAAAGGAGGAGAGACAGTCTTACATGCTACAAGCAATATTTGGTTCTTTATCACCAATGTATACAGAAGTAAATCACACCCTTCCACTGCTGATCTATGTCACATTGTCTAAAATGAATTATAGTCTTCCTTCTGGGAATAATAGGCTTATTGCTGGGGCAGATTTCTGGTATGTTTTCCCAAGCAGTTTCACATTTCTGACGGAGAAGGTGCCAGGAATTCAGGAATCTGGCGTTTCATTTTCAGGCTTTCATTTCATCTTCGGGCTTCTGGGGTCTTCTCACAGTATCTCACCCTCAAAAACAGAGTCTTTGGTGGGGTCTGTCCTGCGTCCTGCTCATAGCGCCTCGATGCTGGTAACTCCCCAGAACGACAGTCTAACACTGATGAACATTGCGTGAAGTTAATGTTTACCTTAAGCATTTAGGTTTTGCAGAGTACAGAAAATCAGGTCACATGGAAATTATTTAATAGTACACTTTATTACCCAACACAGTCCCTTACATTTTGCCAGAGCAGGCTCCCTCCTTGCTGAGTAGTGACCCCTTAAGGAAAAATTTCGCTACTGCCGCCAGCCGTAACTCCCCATCTCCAGCTAGCTGGGTCATATTCCCTCATTTTCGGTTCAGAGCATTTGAGAAAGGATTTCATAATGCCGTGTATCAAGAGATCCAAAATTTTGGTCAAATGTGTCGTGCAGCAGGCATCTTCTATAGCTTTTTGTGTCAGGAATTCTACCCGTACCCTCCCCCTTCCCTC
>NW_020799143.1:3658889-3665618 GCF_003259725.1 Athene cunicularia | reverse complement strand
TTTTCTTTTCTTTTCTTTTCTTTTCTTTTCTTTTCTTTTCTTTTCTTTTCTTTTCTTTTCTTCTCTTTCTTCCCCTTTTTTTCAGAGAGCGTGGGGCTATCTCTTCTATTACAAAACACGTTTTCTGCTTCTTCCTTTCCTCAGAAATCACTTAGCTGGGTTGAACAGATGGCAAACTTTCCTGTTGGGTATTTTGTCAAAACTTTCAGCTGTTTACTTAGGGATGATCAGAGAAGACCTTTAGCAGGCTTAGCAGCACATGTTGTTTCTCTTGCCTCCCCAGTATTAAGCACAAGGATTCATGCCAGTGATACCCTCGTCCTTTGTAGGTGTCCACAGTGACAGGATTCTGTGGATCGATGCAAAGGTATGGGTTGCAGCTGAGCATGCTGCCTCACCTCAAAGCAGTTATTTATTTCTGTCAACCAAACACCCCAATCAAGATCAAGACTCCTAATGCTGTACATATGAGCACATAATGCTTTTCCTAGAGAGCTCATGTTATGTCAGCTACCTTATCAGAGAGCCTGAGCAGTAACTTAGCTTTTAGCAACAGCAATGTGTAACTGGAGTTAGTGGTTAGCTTATCGATTTCTTTGAATTCTTTGTGGCTTGTGGAAAATTGTTTTAAAAGAAGCATATGAAAAGCAACCAATTACCTGATTTGGGCTTCAGGGTTTTTTCCCTCTAAACAGCCAAATGAACAGAAGGCCCCAAAGGGTAAAACTTTCCAAGCATACTTAGGTTAATTTCTCTTAGTGCATCATGGCCCACACTGTGCTGCTCTGGACTAATCATCAGCCCTCAAGGAGGATGTGTGTGATTCGACAGCAGCAGGTATCCCTTTGGGCTAATAATCTTTACAAATGAGCACTGCCCAGTGCATCCTCTTCTCTATGTTTTGTGAAGACACAGCTCAGGAGTGGGTGTAAATGAGTTTCAGCTACAGCAGGGAAGATTACACCAAGCTAGAGACAAACTCTCATTTTGACCTTCTTTTTCTCTCACCGGGTTTTTATAATGCTGCTTGCTGATACTATGCAAGCATTCTGAACATCTCCTACTAAAACTAACAGCTTCTTGGAACACTAAAACCTGTGGCAAACTTATCTGTGACAGCAGAGCTGTTTGAAGTGTTTGGGGGTTTTTGTTTGGTTTTGTGATTGACATAGAAAACACGAGGACAGTGACATCTTGGAGGATTTGTGACAGGAAAGCTCTGTTGAGGAAGTTCTCTGTGCATAATAGAGTCCCATAGCATCCCATCCCATTCTTTTAGGAGATCTTTTTCCTGGTATATGGACAGTTTTCTATCTCCAGTGGAGCAGGATTGCTGCACTGCAGGAGCTGGATGGTATCTGGAAGCTGGAACCACCTCTGCGCAGGGCTCAGGAGACTCAACATGCCTTGGTCTGGGCACTTGTGCCAGTGCTGAAGGAGCAGGAAAAGGAGCTGTGAACCAGAGGGGATATTTTTAAGTAGTCCAACCAAGTTGACTTTGAACTAGGCAGAAGTTTTTGGGAAGATGGTCTTCTTTCTATGATGGGGGGAGCCAGAATAACAGCCTGGAGGATCCACGCAGGTATATATCACCGCAAGTTTAGGTATCCAGGTGTATTTAATTTCCACTTCTGGTGCTGTGGTCTGATCATGTCTGCCATGGTGAGACTTTTATCTGAAAATCTGGAAGGCAAGTGTAGGTTGAGGTTCACCAAGGCAGGGTGCAGCTCATGCCTAGCTCCTAAGGCTTTGCTAAAAACTCCAGTGGGTTCATGCCCTCACTAAGCTAAAATATGTCAGTCTTTGAACCAGAAAAAGTCCTTTTCTCTGGCATGTGCTTACCTCAGTTCTGCAAAGTGCCAGTATGTTTTTGTCCGTATGAAAGAGTACCACCTTCATCCATACCTGACATTACTAGTCAAAAGTCTCCTGTGTGGGCAAGAACTAAGCATTCTTTTATTTATGTAATTAAAATCCCACTCCTTCCAAGATGAGTGTATGTGGCAGGATAATTCATGTATGTAGCTAATTCACATAGAGTTTGCAGGTATGGTATCTGATAGGAGAATAAAGTACGGTGTTAAGACATCACCGTACACTTGACTCACAATCAAATAATGTCACGCTGGCAATTTTATATTTATAAATTTTATCTCGTCTGTTACCTAAGGCTATTTTCTGGTTTGGGGGGCACTTAGGACAAGAACTGATTTTAGAAGAGAAAAAGCAGAAAGATTGGTTAATGTAAAATGTAGCAACGAGCAGTTTTACATTTCATGTAATGGGCTTTTATTCTCTCTATCTGAGCATATTAAAGTTTGAATTAATGATTGGGCTACACATGTTGATTAGAAGTACTTACTAGGGATGATATGAAGGTTTTTTGTCTTTGGTGGGACCACAATTTCTCCTTTTCACTAATATAGTTTTGCAGTTGTACCTGATGATTAGATGGTGCATTTAGGATGTGCATACTGAGAGGTCATGAAATAGTTTTGCTTCTTAGTTACCTGCTTTCTTACATTGAATTATGTCAGGAATTGTCATCTTCTCTGCTGTGTTTTCCTCTGTGAGTAGTTTGCACCTGCTCAGGGTCTTCCTTCCATATGAAAAATGTCAGTTTGCAGCCAGTCATCATTTTTAAGATCTATGCACTAGCACAGAAGTCCTTAGCAGATCTTGACATTTTTGTTTAGTGCTGTTTTTTTCTGATCATAGCCTCTCTTATCTTAGTTTACTTTTGGCTGTCAAAGTATGTCACATATCCCTTCAGTCTTGGGTATGGAAGCATTGTCTTACTGGCAACTTGTCACCAGGTTGAGAATCAGCTTTTTTATTTGGAAAAAAATAAGTGTACGAGAAAATATTTCTTTATTATATTCCATATATATCCTTACCTGGGAATTCCAGAATTACTACTGGAGAAGAAATTTAGAAAGTTATTGGAAAAAAAAAAAAACTGAGGAAGTTTGGCCTCCTCTGCTCAGCTGCACAGTGGCAACGTAGAAAAAAACCCCATCTTCATATTTTTAATTGCTCAAGTGAAATCTGGGCTCTGTTACAAAAGCTCAGGGAGGTCCATGTTGCTGTGGCTTTTTTGTCACTAAAATTATGTAAAAGAATATTTCTGCCCCTCACTTCAAGTGGTCTTGAACGGGTTCTGTCTGCCTTGTGTCATGTTCAGAGTGATTGTATCTTCCTTAAGTGGGACGGTCTGGGCAGTGATAAATACAGGGGGCAAAAAACTGAGGAGAGAGTATTGCACATGGACAGCATCTTACAGCTTTTCTCTGAGTGATTTCACTGAACTGCTGTGCCAACAGAGCATATATACAGGCTCAACAAATCTGCCAGTAGGGCTTGCTAGGGCATCACCAGCACACTGAAAATACATCCAGCCTGGGCAGAGAAACCTAATGCTGGGAAGCTGAGGATATGAAGCAAGGTCTCCAGACCTTCCCCTCACAGAGGCACTACTCCTGAGACAGGGTGCTGTTACAGCAGGAGCAGAGAGGCTGGGACTGGGCCCACTATGTCAGCCATTGAACCTTCTGCCACCCCAAACTTTAGTGTTGGTCCACATAAGGTGGTGCTAGTGAAGTGAGAGAAAAATGTCTCTGTGAAAAAGCTGTGTTTTGGTAAACAAGATGGTGCACCAGCACATCAACTGCCCAGCCCCTTTGTCAAGTGTTTACAGATATCTCAGGGAATGTGCGTTTTCAGGTGGTTTCTGCTTAGCAGAGAAGGTGAGGGAGAGGCTGTAAGGACTTGAAAGGACAAGGCAGAAGAAGGCATGCAGTATTTGTGAGATGTGTGCAAAGACTGACAGTGCTGTCAGAGCAGTGAACTCTGTGGCTAGCGATTATGTCAACCACTCTACTTCAGTATCAGTAGTAGGAAGGCCAAGGCTCTTCAAGAATCTGGTGCAGAAAGACAGAGTTGGTGGGGGAAGAGGGAAGAGCAGCAAAGACAGGTCCCAATAATAAATTCAGTAAGGTGACCTCAGCAGTGTTGTTCTGAACACAACTGCCCTTGCAGAGCCCAGAGAAGGGAGATTAAAGAATCACAGAACCGTCTAGGTTGGAAAAGACCTTAAAGATCATCCAGTCCAACCATTAACCTAACACTGACAGTTCCCAACTACACCATATCCCTCAGCGCTATGTCAACCTGACTCTTAAACACCTCCAGGGATGGGGACTCCACCACCTCCCTGGACAGCCCATTCCAAAGCCTAACAGCCTGTTCTGCAAAAAAAATGCTTCCTAATATCTAGTCTAAAAACTTCCCTGGCACAGCATAAGGCCATTCCCTTTTATCCTATCACTTGTTACTCGGTTAAAGAGACTCATCCCCAGCTCTCTGCAACCTCCTTTCAGGGAGCTGTAGAGGGCCATGAGGTCTCTCCTCAGCCTCCTCTTCTCCAGACTAAACAACCCCAGTTCTCTCAGCCGCTCCCCGTACAACCTGTGCTCCAGACCCTGCACCAGCTCCGTTGCCCTTCTCCGGACACGCTCGAGTCATTCAATGTCCTTTTTGTAGTGAGGGGCCCAAAACTGAACACAGGAATCGAGTGCGGCCTCACCAGTGCTGGTCATTGACACAGTGAATAAGTACCTCCTGGTGAGAAATTTAATTTAGATTTAGACAAAATACCAGAGCTTCGAGACTATGTGACAAACTAAACAGCACAAAGTTCACATAAGGAGTGTGACTGACCATCACTTTTGACTGCATCCTGGTAGCAAGCTTGGTTGATGGAGGAAGAAATTATTTTAATTATATTAAAGACCAATTTGCAGGTCAGGGTTTGGCTGGGGGGATTAGAGCTCAATATGAGACTTGTTAAGTTTAAACTGATACTCAATATTCATAAAGAGAGATCAGAGGGCATGTCAATATTTTAGCATGAATTGAAGACAAGAGCCTTGGAAGTGGAACGAGAGCTGTGATTACTGGTAAAACTTGTTCAATTCAAGAGGAAAACCAATGCATAAAAGGAGTGACAACTTCTCCTGGTGTTTCCAGGCCACAATATTTATGCACTGCTGGTATGCCTGTACATTTTTCTGGGAGAAAAGCCTCCTCCACCTGTGTGCAATGCCTGAATGCTCCAAACATTCCGCACAATCTTCAGAGCAATTTTGAGAATGAATCCTTTAAAAAGCATGCGAGTGTATTCATGTTTTGTGAATAAATTAGATTAGTCACCATTCAACATTTTTTGACTTAACACTACAAGTACTACTTGACTGTAGCCATGGGAATGCAAATAAAATTGTGAGCACATACCAGTACAGTTGTCTAGTAAATACTGCATGTGTATAGAAGGACATTCCCCCTGTGAAATAAATCCAGAAATTGTTCTGAACTTTGTGCAAATATTGATAACTGGGGAAGGCTGAACAAAATTTTTATCTTGGGTATAGAAATGCCAAGATCTGCTAAGCTATGCAAGGATTTTAAAACATTAATCCCTGGCAGAGCTTGTGAACTGTCATTCAAATCTGAGTTTGTCTGTTTGCAGTTGTGGGTTTCTCTTCTTGGATTTCTGGAGAGGCACTAACTGAAAAAAAAAAAAAAACAAACAAAAAAAAACCCCACAAAAACAAACAAACAAACAAAAAAAAAAAACAAAACCAGTTTGAAACAGCTCCCATAAGTAAAAAAAAAAAACCCACAAAAACAAACAAACAAACAAAAAAAAAAACCCAAAACCAGTTTGAAACAGCTCCCATAAGTAAAAAAAAAAAAAAAAAAAAAAAAAAAAAAAAAAAACCCCACAAAACCCAAAACCCCAAAACTAAATCTTTTAGTCTGATTTTTCAGAAGACTTCAGTGCTCACTATTTGGAGCAACTCACTTTTCATCTCTTCTGCTGAGTCAAAGTCACTTTTTCAAGAAAACTTGTTGGGTGCTTAGTTCATTAATGTCTAGCCACAAAAATCACAGAGGAGCTACTGAGCATCTTTGAGAACAGGTTAGACACCTTAGTGGCAATTTGTTATTCTGAAACTAAGGCAAGCTAAGTGCTAAACTGTGGAAAACTTTCTTCCAAGCATCTCCCTTCCCCAGCTTCCCCTTTTAATCTCTCCATAAGCATCTGATAGTCCTTTGAGACAGGTACTTACAACCAAGAGCAAAACGGTGAACAACTGTGTCACAGAGGGTCACAAGCTCTGGAAATGCTATGAATTCTTACCAAATCAGTGTTTTGTTAACATTCCAAAAGTAACAAGAGTGAATGAGCCTTTACCAGTACTGATAGTTTATCATGTTCCCTTAGGATACAAGAAAACAAACCAAGTGTCAGTATTTTGTGTGAGTTATTTTAGCTGTACAAAGAACTGCTTGCATGTGCTCGAGGTGTTTCAGTTAACCCTCAGTTGCTCCCTCAGATACACAGAGTCCTGGGGTGGAAGGGGCCCAGGAGAGTGCTTGTTCCAGCCGGATAAAGTTTGCAGTGAAAATCTTGCATTTGAAGAGCTAGGGTGTCAGTGCCGAGGCTGCAGGTGGAGCGCAGCAGAGGCGCAACCGAGAGAAGAAGTGTCTCAGGAATACCGTGCGTGAGTCGTCTGTGCAAGTACTGCTTTACAAATAATGAAAATAATAAAAAAAAATAATTACATGAAAAAATCCGTTGGCGACCTGAAAGGAAAGGAAGAGGGCTTGCAGAGGGGTGCCGCTGCCGGCGGCGGCCGCGAGAGGGTGCGGCGGGAGTGCGCTGCT
>NW_020799143.1:3639458-3658839 GCF_003259725.1 Athene cunicularia | reverse complement strand
GCCCCCCCCCCAATTTCTTCTTTCTTTCCTTCGTGGGGTTGGTTGTTTTTTTTCTCCCTTCCTTCTTTCCTCCCTTCCTCCTTACCATCCATCTGGCCTGCTGTCCTTCTTTTATGGCTCCCTCTCTGTCCTTTTCTTCCTCCCTCCTTTTCTCCATCGTTGTCTCTTTCTCTCCTGTTCTCTCTCCCTCCTTTTCCTCCGTTTTTTTTTTTTTTCTCTTCCTCCTTTTCGTCCATCTGTCCTTTCATGTGTTCTTCCTATCTTCTCTATTTCTGTTAATGGAGAAAAAAAAAACAAAAAACAAAAAACAACCAAAAAACAATAAAAGGAAAATAAAGGAAGGTATTTCATGAAGGGCAGATAGGGATCTTTAACATAACCTCCTGTCTGGAGTAACTGTGAGTGTTTTATTTGTTCATGGAATACTACTTGTGTCTGGTTTTTCATTTCTGATTGTGTAATTTTCTGTGGGATTGCTAGATTTGGGGATGAATCGACCATGTTATGCAGTTTGTTCACTGTGGGCCATTTGACTCCTTCTAGTTCTGACAAGGAGTCCACAGGCTTCACAGGTCAGGGAGGAAGAGAGAGATGTTAATCCATTTGTGACAGTCTGCTTGGGAGCCTTTCCTCATTCCCTCTGTGCATCTCTTTCTCAGGTGTTATGAGCTGATGGTCCTTCCACCTCTATAAGCAGGGGGAATCCAGGTCAGGCAATTTGGGCTTGGCATTGAGACTTGGGCTCAGGATGAGCCTTGCTCAATGCCTTTCATTAACAACTTTAATTTCACCCCTGAGTCAACTACATGCCATGTCCTATGGCTAATGGTTAATCCCTTTGAAGACAAAGAAGCATGAATGCATACTTGAGATGACTAAACAGAGTCCCTGGTAACATCCAGTTGTGGAGGTGTTTGATAGAGGTTTTTCCCACTGCCATTCTTCCAGAAGAGTCAAATTTTTAATCCAATATTGGGAGACACTCTGTGTGTGTGTGAATGTGATGTTTTAGCAGAATTGTTAGCTTCTACATTGACAGACTCTTTAGTTTTCCTTTGAGAAAGTCCATTGGACTTAGAAAGGAGAAAAAGGGGTAGTTCTGTTAATGTTGTATGCCACCTGTATATGAAACAGCACTGAAAACTGCTCTGATTTACTGCATTATATTTGGAATGGGTGCCAAATATAACACAAAAATAATGGGCTGTTATTCTGAGAATACATTTTTACATGTAGCCTTGGATTGCACCAGATAAACTGGTATTGTTTGTATCACCATAGTCCTTTGAGGTCTAGCTGCAATTTGTATCCTTCAAATTCCCCTCTGTGAAACAAGCTGTTGGAGACCAAGCTCTTATTGCCTAGGAGGCTACAGTCTATGCATGTTCAAGGTCACATCAGATCAGAGTCTGATCCCAGCAGAGAAACAAAGTGTCTGGACTCTAAGTCTAATCTTTCTTCAAACCACCTTGTTTCTTGACATATGGCCATTCTAGAGATAAGAATAACTTATAGGTAGTACAAGCCTGTCTCTTGCCCTGCTTTTTGGTGTGCAGAAAGATTCCTTTTGCTGTCTGAGTTTCCTGGAGGGCACTGTGCCTTGTTGGTAGGTCTATAGCAGAGAGGACAGAAAGATGAAGGGTGTTTTTAGATAGTATTCATGTTGCTGTCCTTGGCAGGAACCGTTTCCACGAGGAGGATATGGGGATGAAAGGCATCAAGGAAGATGTCAGTTGTGCCAATGTGCTAGACCTGCATGTTTCAGGGAGTGTCACTGTTAGAATTTGAGAGACCCTCAGAGAGAAGGTGATATTAGAAGAATTTTCCAGCAGGCTGATTTCCAAGGACAGTACATCCCATTGCAAGGACAGAAGAGAAACTTCCCATGCAGAGCTTTCACCTTCCAGTGGGAACAATATGGCCTGTAAAAACTGGTGTCCCAGGGTAGCCAGTACCACCTCCTTGTTTCTGCTCTCTGCTGTACTTATGCAATGAACCATACCAGCTTTACAGCTGATCATCTCAAGAGAAGTTAGCTAAGCTTTTGAAAAGTGGACCTGAAAACATGAAAGCTGCTAGCTGGAACTATTCTTGGAAAGGGTGGACTGGAACTGCACAATGTAGAGTGTATTCTCCATGGGATCTATAGATGATGAATGGAGCTTGCTAGGGCACTGGTGAGGTTAGTTAGAAGATACTGATTTTAAAAGTGAAGGCTGATATGCAGAGGAAGGACTTGCATGGGTGTGTGAAGTGTTTCTGTCACTCACAGCATCTGAGGTGAGGATGGGTGTCTTTCTTGTAAGATATGTTATAGTTCAACCAAAAGCTATGGGACAAATGCAGAAATCACTGAGTGAGGTTTTTGTGTGTCAGGCTTCTGGTCCAACATTCTGAGCAATTCATTGCTGGATTTAGCACTGTTAAGTTCAAGCAGTCCTGGCCTCATCTTTTCCATTGACATATTTTGATTTAAATATGATTTTTTTTCTTAAGCCTGTTGCACATGGCATGTGAGGAGGTGCTGCAAATGTACAAAAGGCTAAGTGCAAATGCTGGATGACAAAATGCACTGCGGGGAAAAGAAACTGTCAGCAAAAGTGAAACTGATGTTGAATACAGTTTTTTCTGGCTGTGTGAAGTGTTGGGAAGGACAGAAATTGGCAAGCTGTTTCAGAGCAATAACTAGGGGGAGGCAGGATTTTAAAATAAGGTCATAGAAGGGGATTCACAATAGATAACTAGTCTTTTAACTCAGGCCCATTCCTATGCTATTTTGGTATTTCTATGCCTTGATTTTTTCTCCCATCTGTGAGTGAGGGTGTATCTCACCCCACTCTGTCCTCACTCTTACACTGAAGACCATCTAGGTGAGGTTTGTATGTTTAGGGCCCATCCTATCACAAAATGGTCAGAATGCATCCTAGCTACAAGGTCTCTCTTGAGGCCTATGCCAGTTCCACAAACACCAGAACCCACTGATCACAGCTGCTGGTTTTCTTGTTCCCATCCCCAAAGTGACATCTGCCCTCATCCCTGACTGTTAGAATCTGTTGGCAACAACCAGGCTGCCTCTATTTTTCAGGCAGGGTGCATGAAGGGAACTGGTTCTTTGGCTGCAGCGTGAGTTGTACCTAACAGCAGGATGAAGGCAGAGCTTGATGTTAAGGGAATGTCATCTTCACTGCTGTCGACAAGGAAGAGCAAGGGAGGGAATATAATTTCTAAGAGCTGTTGAGAGAGCCATAGCTTTATCTAGGCATTTCATTTTAAAGGTATGGAAATATTTGCACAGCTGCTGCCAGTGACATTGCTTTCTCTTGCATGGAGGTGCTGAAGAGAGATTCCCAGAGCACTGAAGATGGCTGAGGATGGCTTAGTCTCAGGGTAGATTTTTAAATGCTTCTTGTGGTTCAATCTAGGCTTCCATGGCTTTCCCTCAAGTTGACTCTGTAGGCAAGTGCCATCAAAGCTGAAGTAAGCTACTAGGTCTAGATAGCTCTTTTTCTCTCCATGGTCTGTAATCTGAGTATTTGATGTCTGTTTCCATTTTGTTTCCTAAAAGGTCAGACTCTCCTCCTTTGATGAGTTGTGCTGAGTGCTGGTTGCCACAGTGAGCTTGGCAGGAGGACCTCTGAAAATACTTCATTTTTCAAGCTCTTCAAATGATTGCATAAACAAAAAGTGTTTGGAAGCCTTGTCTTCTGTCACACAGTGTACAGCCTCTGAATACTTATCCAAGATACTTATACCTGGGGATGCCAAACCATAAATATTCACCAGACCCTCCAGCACCAAATGCAGCTCAGTGCTTTGGCAGGGAGGCTGCTTATGCTTGGCTGTCTCCACCATAAAATGAAGTAGCTCAGAAATTTCTCTGATTTATACCATCACTTAGTTTGAAGTGCTGCTTTCCTTCCTGCAGTGCTAGGAGGTTTTCCTGCAGTGCTAGGAGGTTTAGACAATTTGTGCTGTCCAGGGGCATCAGAAGAAGGGTCTTGAGGCAGCCTGCTCTCAGTATTTCCAGCTATTTATGAGCTGTAAGAAAACAAGTCTACTTTGGAGGGCCCTTATAACAGTGTGCCTAAGTGGCAAAGAATGTACTGTGATGCTAATATGCTTCAGTGTTAAGCAAGTTAAATGTGTCCCAGGAACCTGCATGCACAGGACAGGAAAGAATAAAAATTGCTGCTGGCGATTTTTTGCCAAATCCCAGAGGAAAAAAGCTTTCATCACAGACCTGGGGGGAAAAAAAGCCATAAGCAAGACAAAGACCAAATGCCAGCTGTAGCAAAATCACCTGTGCAGTTGAGAGGAGACCTTAGCTCATAAAACAGGCAGTTCTGGAACCATAACATCTATGTGTCTGTCTGTCCTGTTCACATTTAGACCCCGAAAGGAAGCCGATCTTCCAGCTTACTTACAAATAGAGTTGACCCATCAGGAATGTATGGAACTCCTTGAACATTACTGGGACTATCTGCAGACTTTAAACTTAGGAGCACTCTCCTAAGCACTCTGGTAAATGGAACTAGCTGTGACTGTGTGCAAAGTGAAGATGTCATGCTATGGTTAGGTTTCCTTTTGTCTCAGCCTATGTGGGTACCCATGTACTTCAAAGTGTGAGCAGACCATCTTGGGTATCCTTTGGCAAACCCTAAAAGAGCCAAGTGGAAATGCAATTAATGACACTGAGTTATTTAAACTGAGAATTACAAATGGTCTTCTGTCCTGCAGAAACAGTATTTGGAAGAAATTGAAATGATGCACTGAGTCATGTCTGTTGGCCTAGAGATGACAAGGAGAGGAAGATAATTAAATTAAATATCTGATGTTTGCTGACGAGGTTAACAGTTAACTCAGGTGACCTGCAAAATCAGGTGCTTGTATGTTTCGAGGTGTTTTGGCACCTTTTTCATTTTATGTTCTTTACATCAACAAAGTGATAGGTGTTTCTCATTCTACTCTTATTTACTTGGCTTTTGCAAAGTTTTTTTTTTTTTTTTTTTTTTTTTTTTTTTTTTTTTTTTTTTCTCCAGAGGCATGCTAGAGCAATATTAGTGCAAACATACATGCTGACTTGTTTACACATGTACACTCTGGTCCATCACAACTGCACCAGGAGAGGAGTTAATTTTGAAGTATTGTAGATCTCTTAGAGTTGTATTACATCAGAGAATTTCTCCACTGGGATAATGTCAAGAAAAGGCTTATTTTCTAAGCCATTTTTAGCTCATGGCTCCATAAGAATGCTGGAACTCATGGAGAAACTGCCTCTGGGAGTGGTTCTGTGAAATATGCCAACAGCTGGATGGCACAAATTTGGAAACCACTGCTGTCCTTAAAAACTGAAAGCCGCTGTGAGAAAGCCATGCATTTTCCCAAAAAGCCTTTTCATTTCTGTACTAATGTTTTAGCAAGGAACAAATGCCTATTCTTTTGACAGTGTTGGGAAGCAAGCTCTTCATGGAAAAGCAGAAATCTTACCATGGCTCACAACAGGGAAGTGTTGAAATATCCATAATAGTGTGTTCCCTTTTAATTCTTTTTTTAAAGCTGCAGTTGGTTAACAACCCCTTGACAAAGTAAATAAATACTAAGCAGCCTCAGGGTTGCTTTGTTTCATGGTACATTTCATGGTGTTTCTCATTATCAGTTTCATGGCAAAACCCAGTCAATTTCAGATCAATCCCAAAGAACCCAGGCACAAATAAGAGCTATCAAAGCCTTTGAAGCTGAGGGATAAGCAACAACTTGGGGTATTTAGAACTGGAGTTTGTGAGGCTGTTTCTATTCTCAAAACTATGGTGACTGTTGGCTCTATAACCAGGGGATAGATAAGATAAAAAAACTTGAAACAGTATTACCCTCACAGCGTTTGCACATCCTTTTCCTGACCATCAGCAGGGTACCTGTGGGTCCAGTAATACTGCCTGAGGGTTGCCATCTCTGCTCTGGTGGAGAGCCCACCTCACCAGAGCCAGATCCCTCCCCGGAGCCATCAGTGGTTCCCCAGCACCTCCAAGCCATCACCAGAGGAGCACGAGGCAGCTTGTGTATCTGCTTAACACCACAATGTCTCCTGAGCATCTCACCTGACCCCAGCAGTACCTCCTTTCTCTGCAGCTTGCTGACCTGGAGGATTTCACCATGGCCAAATGCATTACAGCCAGTGATTTATGGTTCTTTTTCCCTTATCCATTTTCCCTGTCACCCACCATCAACCACAACTAGACATGGGATACTAGGTTAGTTTATTTTCTTGTCTGACCAGGAGGTTTACTTTTATGGGTGTTGAAGCATGCTTGAGGGTGGAGTGAAGGATGGGCACACGGGCCTGTTTGACAAGGGACGTGTGGAGGATTTTTCAAGCAGGAATGGAGGATATGCACTTGAGCAGGAATGAATGTATCCCAGCATCTCTGGGAGTCCTTCCTTAAGCAGATGCCCATTTCTTATGTTCTCAGTGCTCTGCTTCTGTCCTGGTGCCTGCTACAATCTCTTTCCTCAGCAACACTATCTGAATTTCTAACAAACCCTGTTGCCTGGAGCATGCTGTATATAAAGTTTCTAGGGAGGAATGTGGGGGTGGAGAGACCACATGGGGTCCTAGAGTTTTTGTGTAGTTGCAATTTGATCCAAAAAGTGAATTAACAGGTGATTCTTCAGAAGGAGATTGGGGGTTATATTTAATACTTCATTTAGGAAAGCCTTTTACTCCAGAAGAGAATCAATTTCATTCATTCTCTAAATGATTGAATTTAACAAATTAAGAATTTTTTTATAAAAAAGACTGCTACATGTAATTTTTCCTAACACAGAGGATTTTACCAGGCTACTGAGTAATAAAACTGTAAAAAGGCAGTACATTTCAGATGTTTATTTTCAGAAATTTGCTTTTTACTTTGCAGGGAGATGAGAGAGTAGGGGTACTGCCCCAGTACTGTCCCAGTACTGTAATCAGCACTTGAACTCTGTGTTCAAGGGCCATGGTGGATATAGCATCAATCAATAGTCTTTAATCAAGGAGGAGTGGCAGAGGAGCTTTGACACCACTCTGCAAATGGATGTACTGCTGCTGTTACCTCTCAGGGTGGCTTCCTCTAACAGAGGGATTGTAGGAAAGGCATTACAGTCCTGTGAGATGTAAGCAGGGGTGCAGCTGGTCTTGTCTTGGCTGGGAGGCTGTTAGGACTCCTTCTGGCTCTCAGGTGGACAGAGGTGCTGGTATTTTCTTTCTGCTGTGTTTCTGAACAACAGTGTTAAACACCAGTCTCCTACCTGCTTGTTCAAGCATTCAGCAGGGAGGATCAGCTGGAGGCGGTAATGTAACTGTTTGTGCATGCTTGGAAGGAAAGAGCCTGTGGTCAGTGGCCTCTTTATGCAGGGACACCTGGAAAGCTCATCCAAGCGAGCTTTTAAAGTGCATACATTAAACCATATTGGATCACCACTTGCATTTTTTTTTACCTATCTCTAAACCAGCCAGAATTAAGATCCCTTTATTTCTGAAGGCATGTCCACATCATAGTGTAGCTGAAGTACTTTAGATTCACGCTTCAAGTTAGTTCAAATAAATTTTTTCAGTCAACCCTTATGCCAACAGCCCTAAAATGCCTCCTCCTTGCTGCTTCCCCTGGGCTAAGTCTCTAGCCATAGCTGAGTCTCCAGGGGAATCAAGAGAGTCCCAGCCCACAGTGCTGCTGTGGTGGTACACAGACACAGGGAGAAGTCAGCCTGGGACCATGTTCAAGAGGGGAGAAGTGTTGGAAAAGCTGGAGGGAGGTGGGACAGGGCTGGGATTTGTGGGCTGAACTTCAAGCACACTCAAGAAATGAGTGAGTGAAGAGAGGTTCTTGGTGGAGAGCAAGAAAAGGAAGGAGGAGGGTGGGAGCAGAGAGCTTGGGAAGCAAGTCGTGACTGGGACATGAGGGTATAGGAGTGGGAGAGAGGGACAGGGTCACTTTTGGCTCATTGAGAGACTGTAGATTGGGAAGAGGGGGAAACTGAGGTGTGACAAACCCACAACAAAGGTGGGATGAGTGGGACAGAGAAGGAAGGTAGCCTTGAACTGGGGAGACAGATGGTGTTGTGCAGCCCTATACTTCCCTTGGGGTCAGCAGGCAAAATTACTTCACTGGCCATCCTCATCATCTTTTTCCTGCCCACACAGCCATGATGTTTCCATGCAGTGACCATGGCAACCCAAGTTTTTGACTGGCTGCTCTACGATGGTAGCCAGAATGATAGCAGTAATGAGTATTGACAGAGGGGAGGGGAAAGCAAGCGGCTGTGGAGTAGGGGAAGTTGCCTGAGTACAGTAATCGTGTTTGGCAGGTCAAGGGTGAACTGTGGCCTGCGGGAGTTGTACAATGCCCAAGGCTAGCAAAGTGGTGTTATAATAAAACCCAGATGTTTCCACTATTTACAATGTCTACGTTATGTTTAAACCTGAAAATGCATCCCAGGATCTGGTGGGTAGTATTAGCTGCTTGGAAATGACTTGCTGGTTATGTATCTGTTCCCCCTTGATATTAGCTGTTGCCTGTTTAAAATATAAATCTTCTAAGCAGAGACCCCCACAAGCAGTTTCTTTGCCAAACCAGTGGTTCCATTTGGCTTCATGAGAAACAGCACCATTCCCCCTGGACAGTGGAAGCTGGGAGGGTGCAGCCTGGGCAAAGCAGCCCTAGGAGCCATGGTAGCAGCCTGTGTGTATTGGTGTGGGAGAGGCACTGCTGTCAGGCACGGGACCAGGGCCAGTCACAGGTGTGCAGAAAGTAACATTTAATTTACCCAAACTAATTGTTTTGGAGCTGGGAGCCAAAACCCCTGTGGTATGTCATGGGGCACAGCAGAACCCCAGCAACTTTGAATAAGCATTTAAGGGGTGGGTGTGTGTGTGTGTGTGGGGGGGGATGTGTCGTCAGGGCTTTAGTTGATTAGGCTTTTCTGTCAAAACAATGGCTTGTCTACAATAGTGAATTAGTCAGCTAAACTGTGAATTTATAGCCCAGCTTGCTCTGCACAAACCGTCCAGATGATCAGTCCTCGCAAGGCACTCAAACCATTAATGTTTGAAGTGAATGAGCTCAACTGCTGGAAGCCCTGGATCAAGCGGGTATTCCTGTTCAGAGATGAACAGATCAGAGTGAATTGGAGTTCAATCTGTTTGGAGAGTGAATTAAAACAGAGTCACCCACATTTGGAAAGGATGTGTTTGCTTTGATGTTTTATAGAATTTAACTAACAAAGGAAAAATACACACCTTCTGTGAATCCTGATTAACCCCTCATGTGTGTTCCCCGCCTGCCCCTGCTCCCTGTGCATCAGTCTACACTGTGCCACATTTGACAGTTGCGTTAGCACTTTGGGTATGAAGGGTCTTGTCTGGACCTCTCACCACAGGGTGTACAGAGACTAGCCTTTCATGTCAGGAGTGGAAGAGGAGTGCTTCAAGCTAGGCTGAGCAAAAGCATTGCTGAAGGTCAAGCAACAATTTGCAAGGAAAATGGCAAAAATGGACTCCTCACCCGCATGCATCAGTTAAATTTACTTCTGCTGAGAACTCTTTTGCTGAGGATACCTAGGGTATGTGGGAGAGCTGAGTAGTCGTATTATGCAAGGACTTGCCATGTCTTGATATGGCTTTTGGATCTGTGTAAAAGTGAATCTTGGGGGTCAATTGAGAAAACTATGCTGATTTTGACAGTTTCTGTCAAGTTTTTCTTCCTTGTTCTGTTTCCACCCCAAACACTCCCTGTGCAGCTATCCTATCACAAGTCTATGGTGGCGTCTATTAAGCGCGATATCTTTTCTTCCTGAGCTTTATTGTCCCCCCATATCCTGTGTTTATTTATTGTGTTATTCATTAAAACCTGCTGTTTACATCAGTGCTTCCTCTGGTTATTTAAATTATCATTTAAGATTGGGGAAGCAAGCCATGGGGATTAACAGCTGTCATGCCTCTCACTATGAACAAAACAATTTCATCTCATGAGCACAAAAGCATGACACAATTGTGTTGTGAGAAACATAAAACTTCACATTTTTTTAATCTACTCATAAAGACTGGGATGATTGAAGTTAGTGTGAGAAAGAGGCCCTGGAGATTTTTTCCTTTCTTGGCATGGAAACCTGGACTTGCATGATTAGACACTGGTGTGTGTTCAGTAAACTTTGGACTGGTCCATGAAGGCTGCAGATGGAGGTGCCACAACTGACAGCAGAGATGATCACTTTGTTGTTGTTTTGCTGGATTTTGACCCTCCTGTGTCCACTCTCAAGTCATGTCAGAGCTATTAATGAGAATGACTTTTGGGCTGTTTCACACCTCCTTGAACATGCACAGTGTGCTCACCTCCATCACAAATAGCTTGATTGTTCTGGAGGCTTCAGGGAACGCTATTTTAATACTGTTTTTCCTTAATCCATGGTCTGTTCATGTGCTACTGGAAATAAATGAAACCTGTGGGATAAAACACTCTGCAAAAAGATCACACCTTGAAATAATGATTTTCAAAGTGTGTCTTAAATCCCTTCCAGAAGCAATGGTAAAAAGGGAAAAATACAGTAGATACTCACTATAATTATACTGTTGGTTTTCATAATTATGTTTTTCAGCCATGTTGGGTTTTATGACATCTCTCAGTAGACAGACAGAGATTCAGAATGAGGTAGTACTGTGAAAACTGCATGCTTACAATCTACAGAGCACTCTTCTGTCTTGATTGTTTTCATTTCTCTTAGCAGTAATGGTGTTCACCTTGGCTGCTTCCTACATAAAATTCCCTTTGCAGCCAGAAGGGGGACTCAGGATATTAAATTTCAGCAGATGCGGTGAACTCCTCCCTTACATTGTTTCTTCTGAACATCTCTTTCTGATACTGTTGCAGTTCTTTCTAGGCTTCTTCCATCCGTCTTTTCATGGCTTTAATTTGCATAGCATTCATTATTATGTACTTACTAATATAGGACAAATTTTACAGAGGAAATACTGAAATTCTAGGACACATGGCTGGAACCAGGTTCCAATATTTCAGGAAGAATCTTTGGTATATCTTTTCATTGTCTATTTATCACAGAGATTTTCAGCCCCTGGGTCTCCCCACAGTTATATCTTCTCCCCATTGTGTAGGTAGAATCCCAGACTGTAATTTTGGCAGTTGTGACACCCAACACAGGGGGGTATTGTGAGATGCAAGAGAGGCTCCTTGGTCTGCTGAATGGACTTCAGCCCATCACTTAGCTCATGATGAAAAAGAATAAATGGACATGCATAAGCAGAGATATGCATGTTACTTCATGATGGCAAGAGTAGTGAAATAATCTGTGAGAGAAAAGCCAGAGGTTAAAAAAAAAAAAAAAAAAAAAAAAAAAAAAAAAAAAAAAAAAAAAAAAAAAAAAAAAGATTATATGCATACATCATTTTAGGTAAACAGCGAACCCATCTTTTACTCATCACCAGAAAGTTAATCCTACCTGCCACTGGGCTTCTTGTGAGACAGTCCTTGTCTCTACTCATGCCATCTTGCAGGACTGAGTCTTACAGGAAACCTGATAATGCCTGACAGTTCTGCTGTTGGGATTGCACCACAGTTTCCATTGTAAACCCCCATTTTCCCGAATCTTTTTAGGATCAAGTTTTTCTCTTTGATTTATTCGTGTAATATGAGTTTCTTTCTCACATCTTCTAGAAAATCTGGACAAAAGAGATGACTGGCAACTCTGTAGAGTTCCACACAGCTGGGGGCAAAGTTATACACTCTGCCTGTGACATGGTATTTTGAATGAAAATCCAGATTGGAACTTGACATGATACCATCTTTTTTAGGATAATGTGGTTTTGTTTAGTTTATGAAAGACTTTTTTCAGACTACAAAAAGAAAGACAAAAGTGGCAACACAGAAGTCTGACCACTATGCACACACTTTCTAAAGGGAGATTTGGTTCTGGTTTGATACTTGGACCTCATCTTATTGTTTGGGGAAACATCCTTCCTGTGTCTGTCAAGGAGCAGCAGCCACCTCTAACAGATTTTGCAGTTATTTACTTCACATAGCTTCAGAGAGATGCAGTGGCCACATGGGATGAGGCTGGAGCCTTTGCTTTAATTCTGGCTCTGCAAGAAACATAGAAGCAATCTGCTGGGCTGCTACAGCATGACACCAACACCAACACGTGGGAACCTTCTTGAATTCCCTCACCTGGGCTTGAGATTCTGTCTCTGTTGGCACAGTAAGGAGTGTGTGTGTAGATTGCTGCCTTCCTTGCAGCTCAGTTGTTCAAACCTGAACAGAGCTGGTTTAATGTCTACTGGGACTCTGTGGTGGAAACAGCTTTGCTACAGATTGGCTTGCAGTCATTCTGTTAATGCTGTTCAGTAATTTCTCAGCAGCAGAAAAGCACATGCTGGATGCTATGTGTATACAGTCTAGGTGATTCATGATTGAAGTTAGTGTCCTGGATGGGAATTAAAAGCAAAGGAAGAACATAGTGTTGCAGGAGTAACAGCAAACTGAAACTTTTACTAGAAATTATGTGGAACAGATAGATCACAGGAGATGATAAACGAAAATCTCCAGTTCCAAATAATGTAGCCAAATAATGCTGTTGTTCACAAGGCTATTGCCTTGAGAATGAAACAAAAAGGATCGGTCACTGGACTGATGAGTCCTTTTGTGCAGATGTTCACAACTCATCAATATATGTAAATTCTACCCGAACGGTGAATACATATTAACATGTGTGAGTGTTAACACACAAAGACACTGTAATTAAAGTCAGGTTTTTTAGAAATCAATTCAATTGAAGCAGAGAGAGCATTGCCTCTAAAAAGATCCGGTAGGACTGATTTAATCCAGAAGTTTATTGATTCGATTTAATTTGTTAAAGAATTTATTTGAATGTGAGTTTAATTATAAATTAGCTTTATATCAGTTGAAGTGTGTTCACACTGAGGCTTTGCATTGGTTTAAATAAAATTGATTTATGCTTTACTTAGAAATCTGCAAATCTGGACATAGATAAGGTCTGTACTTTATTTTTTTTTTTTTCCCTTAATAAAACTGTAGCACATTTCTTCATTTTCTGGGGTGAAAGTCTAGCTGTATCAAATCAATAACAAAGCATTTTATGTTCACAGGGCATGAATGTTACCTTAGTACTGTGCTGGGCCTTCATATTCATTTATCACATAGCAAATAAAGCCCTGAATACTTGTACAGTTGATATAATCAATTTTCAGGCGGTGATTTTATCCAAAACTGTGACCCATGAAAACCATTTGTAAGCTTTAAAGAAGAAGTGGAGGAAGGGAGGTTTAATTGATTTGCCACGTCTTTATTATTTGACTGGCAACCTGTTCAGAATTTACATGAAGTTTATTCTCTAGCTCATTTTTAGCTAAATTTTACCATATAGTCTCTGTTCTGTTAAGGCAGAGCCTAGATTGGGGCATAAGTTTTGATAAATTATGGACATTACTTACTACACTTTATATATTTGAGTGGGTCTAGAAGGTCTGTCTGTGGCTTCTGCATGAAGAATATCACCTTCCTACAATAAAAGCCATAATTCCTTCCCGTCAATAGATACTGGTGGCCACGATCACAAGGGTTAGATATATAGGATGTTAAATAATGATGTTTAATGCATATTACAGTCTTTTTCACATGGTCATATATTTTAAGGCCATTGAGGGATTTTGACAGAAGGTTACATAAGCACCTATCAGGATGGGCTTGACTGATACAAACCAGGAGCTCAAGGCTGGACTTGATGGCCTGGAGATCTATTTCACAGATTTCTCTATTTGTGTGATGATCCCACTCCTCTGTGGCCTACCACTTAGCATTCACACAGGTTTCCTGGTATGCAATTCCACCATTTATGGTTGATCTGAAATATATTTTTTTAAAGCCATGTAATTTTTCCTACATCATGTTTGAACTTTTGCCTATAGTCCAGAAACCATTTCAGCATTGTGTGTTTCTGTCCCTCCTCCAGTGATTGCTGGACCATGGCATGTTTCTGAATGCTTTACTGATCATATGGTTATGGGTGTTTTGAATGTTGACCTTTAAAAGGATGTCTAATCTTGCAATAATAATTTAACCAGGGGAGATGTTTCTAATTAGATCTTTTTTGTGAGCTCTTCCTGACTGCAGGCATATAACAATATTTATTCTTTAAAATTCTGTTTAATTTTTAATTTATCTGAAGATAGCCTGTGAACATTTTCAGACAGGTGTGACATAAACATTTCCTTTTCACTACAATTGCCTTTTCTGTTTTGCTATAGCTGCAGAGTATAAATGTGGACTTCAGTATATTTCGGAAGTAAATTATACTGAAGGGTGTATGATGAGAACCTCTGCATGCTGTTCAAGCCCATAATGTTAAGTGCCATGTTTAGATTTTCACTGAGCTAGGTTTGAGCTGATGACCGTGTGCTATGCCCAGGTGTACCCAGTTCCTCAGTTCCTGAAATTAGTCAGAAGCTTTCAGTCTCATTGGCTAAACTGTTTGCACAGTTTCTGGTTAAAAAAAAAATGAAGATTTTGCTAACAGATGTTTCCAAGTGAGAGCCACCTCAGTCAACTGAAGGGGCCAGAACTAGTTGTGCTGTGTCCCTGGGGAAAGGCATATCCTTTTGCTGTGGAAGTGGCACCCTTCTGGCACCATCAGACCATGTCGATTTTTCCTTTAGCATGTAGGCATGAAAGGAATCATCTTCCAAATTGATTTAGGATTGGAGTGACAGCATTCTCCACCAGCAATAGGTCTGACATTTTCTACCTGGTAGCGATTTTAGCAGGCAGGGGGATTGCTCTTCCAGGTGTTATGCTGCTGGAATGGGGTTGACACATGTTCTGCTTCATCTGTGATCACCACCAGAAAAAAATGGCTAAGATAAACTTTAGAGGCGGCTCTGGTTAAGTCTGGGTGGGGACAGACCCCTCTTTGAGGTTGCAGTGGAAAGGCTGCCCTTGCCTTCCACAGGTCTCCTCCATGTAATTTTTCAGCATACAGATGTTTTTGTAGACCTACATCCTTCCACAGCCTGTGCTGAACACCCACATACATCCCAGAAAGTATTATTAGGAGAGATGACCACAAAGAATTTAAAGGAGAGGAGGGGAAGGAAAGTGGCAAATGAGGAGCCAACACCCATAGTGTTAAGTCTGACTTGTGCATTAGCAAATCAGTGTCTTAGAAGTTTCAAAATTCTTCACACTGCTGTAAATACTTTATGAAGCCTGTAATACAACAGCAAACTTTTCATTTTGATGTTACAGTTAACCTTGTTTTCTCAAATTAATTTCTATGTCTTGATTTTGTTTCTGTTCATGTCAAACAAGCCACGAGGTTCCAGCTCAAGTTTTCTGCCTTCCCACCCCAAAATTTCAACATGGGTGAGTGGTTCTTTGTGGAGAGGAACATTAGTGGACAAAGGAACTCCTGAACTGCCAATTGTGCCTGAGGATACCCAGAAATGGTCTTAACTGCTTTGTGAGAAGTGGTGGCCTCTGTGTTAACTCTGTGGGAGGTAGATTGATTGAGACTTCTGGGGAGGCAGTTGTTTTGGTAAATCCCGTTTGGGTCTTTCTGTCTAATTATTCTTTCTAGTGATTATATCACCAAACTCAGATTATTCAGGTATCCTTGGTGATGGTGGCAGTGACTCTAGTTCTGTGAACCTGTGCAGGATGAGGTGGTTAGTGTTCACCTGTTGCTGTACCCTGCATCTTATGGTCTGAGAATCACCTTCTGACCACCATTTCCACTGAATTTCACCTGCCATGGTACTTCCTACTCCCAGTGTTGTATCATTTGTTAATAAGATGTCCATGTGGGCTCTTGGTTAACATGGAGAATTGTTTTAATACTGGAAAATTTATGTGAATCTTGTGACTACAACGTTGTGTGATGTTACTTAAATTCTGCATCATGCACTAATGTGAATGTGGCAGACTGTTGCTTCTACACATATATTACTGAGCTCTCACTGGGAGTAGAGACAATTTGGCATGCTTAATTAGGAAGATCTCTGACCAGGCAACTAGAGGTGTGCTGGCATTTTTGCTGGATGTGTGTTGTTATTCTTTCTCTAAGCCTTCCACAGCCTCAAGAGGATGAGGAAGATTCTGAGGCATATGAAGACTTGCCATGGATAGATTTGCATTGGGCAATTTATTGGCTGATGCGTGGTACACTTTCGTCTGGGAAGTGGAACTATTGCAGAATCAAACAATGCTACAAAGCCAAGAAAAAAGTGTAGGTCAGGAGAAAATACTGGCTTTTCTATGATTAGGATCAAGAGAAAGCAATCACTCATGTCCTTTGTACATGAGCATCCCAGCTTTGTTGGAACTGTGTGAAGGGAAGAAGCATGATGGAGAAATGCTGAGAGAGTGGAGAAGCAACTGAGACTAGAGGAGATCGAAACAAGAGTTGTAAAATATGATAGTGCATAGAATTTGAAGAGTTTACAGGATTCAACACACAGAAGACTCTGTTTTCTGATGATGGCAAATACAGGAGTGTGCCAGAGAACACAAAATGTGAGAGGGAGAGGAGGAGATGACTGCAGCACTTTTGAGCCGTCAGATTGTAGGGCTAAAGCTCTAAGGAAGCTATAAAGAAAAGTAAATTCTACCAAAAAGAGAAAAAGGGGAGTTACCAAAGAACTGGATTTTCATCAGTAATCCAGAGGAATAACCTCCAAAATTATACCAAAGGAGAATATTGTTGCATTGTACATTTATCCTTCCTTGCCTTTTTTTTTCCCTCCGTTTGTATTTATTCTCCCCAACATGATCTTAGGGCACACCAGCATGGCTACACATATACCACAGCTGACATTCAGAGTTTAAGCCTCAGTCCAATGATGTGGTGAACCTTCCAAGTCTGGCCATGAGGCATAGTCTGAGACCCAGCCGATTTAACAGTTCAGTCACAGCCTTTTAGGTGGTTCTCAGCTGCACTAGTCTGTTTGGTGACTTGCCTTTTTTTCAAGCAAAGATAGAGATTAGGGATGAAAATACTTGAACTGGAGAGCAAAGAAGAAAAAGAGATGTATGTATGATACAGCAAGCCACTCTTCCTCCTCTCATCTGACTTCAAGGCACACAACTCAATACAAACATTTTAATGTGAAGTCCTGAAATTCAGCTCCTAAATCAAAAATGGCTTCATGTGTAAAAAATAATCACTGAGTACTTGCAAGTCTCCTTGAAGTCCATGGGATTTATGCCTGCACAGCATATCTGCGCATTGAATTGTTTTAATTTTAGTGCTCAACTAAAGATTCTGGAGCCTACCTTCATGCACTTAGGTATGTAAAATATAGACCTGCAGTTTTTTATATCGACTTTATAAACAGTTGTCCCTGAATTGCTCATTGGATATCGACTATATTTATTTTATGCTGTCCCCACATTTTCAGTCTGTATGATCAGGTTTTTGTACTGACAGTGTCTAACAGGACCATCAAAGTTTGTCAGGGATGCAGCCAGTTGAAGTCAGCTGAAGCATTGTGAACCAGAGCAGAGTGGTTAATCCATCAGGTGGTATGTTCCTACAGACACAATCATCAGTAAAAAAATCATGTTGACCTTTAAATTGTAATCTTCAGGTTAGGCGCTTGCTCACACCCAGCTTCTGTTGTGAAACCTACATTTTGCTATCTTTGAATGAAGTTCCTTGTCTCTGTGGAGGTCTGAGTCAGAAAGTGGTATCTTAAGTGACTGCAGGAGGCAGGGCAGCCTGCCATTATCTTGTTACACTGAATAATTGGGTGTTCTCAGGCTTTTCCCTCATGGACATGATATTTCTAGACATGCTGGTTTGTCACTACCATCCTTTTTCTGGCTCCACTGGCAAAGCTTTTTAACTGTAGAGTGGAGGAGGGAGTAGTAGTGAGACCTTCTGCGTTTGCACAGTACTTCTTTCCTATGTCCATTTTCAGTGTCCTGTTGAAAATCCTGCTTTCCCAAGGTTGTATTACGAGTTGACCCATGATACTCTCACTGGAAGGGTTTACTGGGCTTCTGACGGGAACAATGAAAAGAAGATTAATGCAAGATCAGAGAGCAAATTCATGGCTAGAGGTGAATATCCATGAACACTGGCAAGACATATCATGTTGTTGAAAGCATCTCACCCTGAATAAACAAATACTTTCTGTGGAGATCTATGAGTTTGTTGGGTGCACCATTACTTTGAAAGGACAAGGTGAGACTCAGCACTGTCACATCTAAACCTGTCAGGCTCACTGAGTTTAGACACAAATGCTCCACAGCATGAGTTGAGCAGTTCCTGGTCAGGGTAGTCAGAGTTGCAGTTGGCTTTGTGATTAGGTTTTGGGAGTAGTTACTCTGATTTATAATGGCATTTTCTGGTTCCTCACTAGCCCAGTGTTCAAAGACCATGGCTGTAGTGCTATATCTCTCCTTATTGCTCTGCTTCTTGGCTCCTGACCATGTTGCTAGCCATTCCTGTGGCATTCCCCTTTCTTTTGGCCTTTAGAACATCTAAAATTTCTTCAAAAATTTCTTTTTAACATCACTAGGAAGAATGATTCTGTGGATCCTGGTTTTACACATAGTGCTCATGACAAATGTCACGTTTGCATTTTTCATTTTGCTCTTCTGTACAGACACAAGTGTTCAAATCATACCAAGATCCAAAAGCTGCAATGTATCTGGCAGTATTTTCAAAAGAGTTCAAAACTGAGAAATTCCCATTTAAGTAGATAAATTATTTCTTTGATTTTCCAATCTCTCATCTTGTGTTCAGTTACTCTGGTATTCTGGAGAACTGGTTGTGTGGGATTATCTCCTATCTTTACCTGCAGTTCTTTATCATATAGGTAACCTGCATGGAGGCTCAGCATGGTGGAAGGAAATAGCCCGATTTTGAAAAGTGTTCAGAATCTAAATGTTACCTGAGAGAATAATAGGAGGACTAAACAGAAGACAAAAGAACTTTTGAGGTTTGTTTTAGTTGTCTAAGCAGGAGCAGTATACATTTTGAAGCCTAGCTTATATGGTTTATACCAAAGGCTTTAGAAAATCTGGCCTGCTGATGATAAACCTGAGTTTGGTTACAATCTCAAATGCTAGGGGAGAAGGCTTTTGGAAATAATATAATTTGTCTTGCATTATTGCCCTGCCTTGAGCATTATGCTACAAAAAAGCAAGTCTGAGACCAAGGCAATGGTTGATATTTTTGTGGCTTCTACTGACCAAGATGTTGTCACAATTTTGCATAGTAAATTGTACACATGTGCTTACTGGCAAGCACACTTCATACACTCCTGTAGTCAAACTCTTAAAAGGCTTTAGGACTTCCTAGATAAAAAAATAAAGGGAAAAAA
>NW_020799143.1:3634888-3639408 GCF_003259725.1 Athene cunicularia | reverse complement strand
GGGGGGGGGGGCGCGCGGTGGCAGGATGGAAAATGGAAACTAACATATAAGAAGACATTCTGGGGGAGAATTCTTTCTGGTCATGAAATCCTGGGCCTTACCTGATACATCCCAGTGCCATCCTGGCACATGTGCCTGCCCTGTGTGTAAAACCTTCATGGATGCCCTCCTCAGAGAAGGTCTCCCTCTCAGACTTTTTGTTGATGTCTGGCTTGAGACTTCCTGCCAGGGACTTATTTTCTACACAAAGTTGTCACCTTAATCTTAATCAGAAGTAATCAGCAGCTTTTTTAATTATTGAAGACTCTTCTGTCCCTATCCTGTCTTCTACTGGTGGCCCAGCAGACACCACTTCATTTGCTTGTTCACCACAGACCCCATTTTCCCAACCACCATTGTTTATGCTGCTCTGCTCTTGGCTGTTTCCAGGGAAATCAGACTTTCCTTGGGCTTTCCTGGGATCAGGAAGGTTGCCCCATGTGTAGGACAGGCCATGCTGCTGGCTGCAACAGGCAACTGCTTTTCGGGCATGTGTATTTCCAGTTCTTTATACACACCTGTCATAATTACAGCCATGATGTGCTGCTTGTTTTTTGTCTGATGTGAAAAATAATTAAGGGCAATTGATGTCACCGAGTCTCCACAAACAGACAAGCAACAGATATCAAAATGTAATCAAACATGTTCCAGTTTGTTAAAACATTCTCTTGTACGGGACCATATTGGAGACCTGTTGGTGTCCTGATGAACACTCCTAATCCACATGTTACAGAGAATCTTTTGGCTATGATGGCCATTTGTTTCCTTGGACAGTATTACAGCTGTTCAGGAAATAAAACACACTACAATGAGAGGTGCTGAATGGGAATACTGGCTCCCCAGAGGTGCATACCAACAACAGGGTGCAAGCGAGCCAGGATGGACTCACAGGCTATCTATCAGCTGTAGCTCCCCTTATTAGCCCTCCCCCGTTGTGTGGTAAAGGTGTTATCTTAAGCTCCAGTGGAAGTAAAGTTAAAGTAGGTGGTTTACCTCACTGTGGGATAGAAGATGTTTTGCAGCTAACCCAGGGTATCTCACAGTCACTGCATCTTCTTGTGAAGCCTGGGCTCAAAAATCAGTACTAGTTGTGGAATATTAGAGGTCTTTAACTTAGAAATCTCTAAATGGTTTGAGATTTACCCACACAGTAGAAATTGAGATGCATCAACTGGAGCCCTTCAGTGAATGGGAGCCATTGGCTGAACCTTTTCAATGCAGTGTCCCCTTCTGGATCCAAAATACACTTAATTGATATTGATTCTCTTGATGGGCTTGCAAATCCATCCTGCCTCAGGGAAAGGATATGGCCAAGCTGAGGTTTGAGGTAGGTGTATAATGTGGGTTATAAAGCCTGCAGCAAAACACTCTCCCTTGGATTAGAGAAGCTGTCGAGCTTTTATTTATGCTTTTAGCTCCCTGTCACATTAGTTGTACCTGGAGCCTTTGGATAGCCCCTGACTTATTAATCAGCAAGACTCTCTCCCTTTCCCTTTCTGTATTACCTACCAAAGCTGTCTGCCACTGCATGCTGTCTTTTGTCTATTGAGTGTCTCATGATCAATTAAGTGTTGTTAGTGCTTCATACCATATTCAAAAGCAGCACTTCAGTTCTCACTAAAGCTGTATATGACTTGCATGTTGTAAGACCCACATAGAAGGACTCCAAAGGGCCAAACTAGGCTGTCATTAAATTGTAGAATCAGAGAAACATTCAGGTTGGAAAGGACCCTTGGGATCATTGAGTCCAACCATCATCCCTACTCTGCAAAGTTCTCCTCTACACCATATCCCCCAACATCTCATCTAAATGACCCTTAAACACATCCAGGGATGGTGACTCCACCCCCTCCCTGGGCAGCCTGTCTGACCACTCTTTCTCTGAAATATTTTTTCCTAATATCCACTCTGAACCTCCCCTGTTGTAGTTTAAAGCCATTGCCTCTTGTTCTGTCACTAATTACCTGTGAGAAGAGACCAGCACCAACCTCTCTACAATGTCCTTCCAGGTAGCTGTAGAGAGTGATAAGGTCTCCCCTCAGCCTTCTCCTTCTCAAACTAAACAATCCCAGCTCCTTCAATCACCCCTCATAGGATTTGTTCTCCAGGCCCTTCACCAGCTTCGTTGCCCTCCTCTGCACTCGCTCCAGCACCTCGATATCTCTCTCGTACTGAGGTGCCCAAAGCTGGACACAACACTCCTGGTGTGGCCTCACCAGTGCAGAGTACAGGGGGACTGTCACCTCCCCACTTCTGCTGGTCACACTGTTTCTGACACAAGCCAGGATGCCGTTGGCTTTCTTGGCCACCCGGGCACACTTCTGGCTCATGTTCAGCTGCTTGTCAATTAGAACCCTGAGAGCCTTTCACTTTATGAATGATACACGTAACACACAAATGGTCCTTATTCTTCAGGTTTTTGTGTAGAAGCATCACTAGTCTGGCTGGGGTTTTGGTCTCTGTGGCTTGCCTAGTTCATCTTGAGTTAGCACTGTTTTCCCTTCTGAGAATGGCCTAATGACCAGCACATTCTTTTATTTCTTTAGCGGTGCCTCCCAAATTGAAGGAAATGAAAAACCAAGAGGCTGCTGTGGGTCAGAAGCTAGTGCTAAGGTGTGAAACCACTTCAGAGTACCCTGCACTCAGATTCAAATGGTTAAAGAATGGAAAGGAAATAACAAAAAAAAACAGACCGGAAAATATCAAGATTCCCAAAAAACAAAAGTAAGTATTGAAATGCATGTCACAAGAAGGTCTGGGAGGGATGGGGAAAGTTGTTCACTAGAACACAAGCATTGAGGTTGTTAACTGTGGTATCACAAATCTAAAAGCTGTGTTACAGAGGAAGAAAATTTAAGGAAATAGACACTAACGTATGGATGACGTGGTAATATGGTATAAATATTTCATTAATAGTTTTCTCTTTTCAATTTCTATTTATTTTCTGATGGTCAAAGGCTATCATTTTAACCAGTAAACCTTGGAGACAGGCCATTTTTAAGCTACTGACAAGAACAGAGGTGCCTTATGTTTACTGTCTAAAATCCAAGAACATTTAAAATCATCAAAGCAATGTAGATTTGGAAATACTTTTGAGATTTGCTTTGCAAGCAGTCTAACCCTTAAGAAGGGCTGAATGCTGTCTGCATTATCTTTGAATGCCTTATGCAAGTTTTCAGTAGTCCTTTACCAGAGGCATTCCCGCACATACAGAACAAAGCATGGGTCTAGCAGATGTCATCCTCCTGGCTGGGGGAAACTGTCCCCTGTGACTGATGACCAGTGCCAGAAGATGGTCTTGACTTTTCAGAATTACTCAGGTTGAAAACCAGACATCCTGCCCTCCCTTGCAGTTTCTTGTATCCCTGCCTGGGGCATAAGGTGAAACAAGGCAGGGGGGCAGAGCACCATCACTGCAGCTGCCATGCCATGGTCGCACAGACGGCAAGAAGGAACCTGTGATGTCTCCTTCCAGCATTTGTGAAATGGAGCTGTTCCAGGTGGCAGATAGCCTGGCAAATTGTCTGGACCCATTTGCAGGGCCATATGTCTCCTTCAGAGTTGTATTTTCAGTCTATTCTGTAAAGAAAATGTTCTGGTCAGAGCCTGACCCTCAGCTTCCCCAGCAGCACAGTGAGGCCTGTGAGGGGCAAACAGTATTTTTTCCTCTTAGATTTTGGTTGATGCTGATTGACCAAACTCACAAGAGCCAGGATTTCACCTTTGGCAGCTGGGCTTTGTCAGTTCAGCACTGAATCAGTAACTGCCTTCTGCCAGCTCCCTTCCTCTTTTTTTTTTTTTTTTTTTTTTTTACCACAAACTTTGAGGAGCTGGTAGAAGGGAAACTAGCTAATAACTATTGATTAGAGCATGCATGTGGAATGTGTGAGACTATTTTTCAGGCTGATGTGCCAAAATATGTTTAAAATTCCCCAGAAGATACATAATAAAAAAATTAATATTGGGCATTTTTCTGGAAAATTGAAATCTGAAGTCCTGATTCCCCACCTTAAGTGGGCAGAGTGTAGGCTTTGATTGGGATTTTACACTTCTGTGTGCTACCCCAGCCACAAGGATATCACTCATCTTTGGAATTTCTTTATTATCTGTTTTAAAACAGAAATATCAGTGTGGAACAGAGAAGCCCTTCCATTTAGAGATGTGAAAGTCACTAGATGTAGAGTACAAAAAGGGGAAAGACGAGGGATGTCTGCTGATATAGATTTTCCTTGCCTTTCTTCTTTTAGATTCTAGTCTGGGGACACATCAGTGCCTTGCCAGTTCTTTTGCTGTTCATGTGTGCTTCCAGGACTGAGTAGATGTGAACAGCTTAAGAGGAGATAGATTTTATTTTGATGAAAAATGGGACACGCACATGTTCTAAAGATAGTGGGGGAAAATGCAGTGCAAATGAATGCATAAAACGACATGCAGATTACAGTAAGCAAAGCCACATTTAAAAGATCCCATCACCAATGAAA
>NW_020799143.1:3627213-3634838 GCF_003259725.1 Athene cunicularia | reverse complement strand
GTCAGGGTTGGAGTTAAGTTGCTCTCTGGGCAACCTGTTCAAAGTAAAGAAACTGTTCACCTGCTCACAGTAAAAAAAAAGCTTTTCTTGTGCGTAAATGAAATTTCCTGTATTTCAGTTTGTGCCAGTTGCCTCTAATCCTGTCACTGGATGCCACTGAGAATAGTCTGGCTCTGTCTTCTTTGCACCCTGCCATCAGGTATTTATGCACATTGATAAGATACTCCCTGAGCCTTCTCATCTCCATGCTAAAAACATCCCAGCACTCTCAGCCTTGCCTCATTATGATGGATGCTCCAATCCCTTAACCATTTTTGTGAGCACTCTCTCCAGTATGTCTATGTCTGTCTTGGACTGGGGAGCCCAGAACTGGACACAGCACTCCAGGTGTGGCCTCACTAGTGGCAAGTAAAGGAGAAGGATCATGTCCCTTGACCTGCTGGTAATGTTCTTCCTAATGCAGCTCTGGATGTTGTTGGCCATCTTTGCTGCAAGAGAACATTGTTGGCTGGTCTTCAATTTGTTGCTCACCAGAACCCTGCTGTCGTCTTCTGCAAAGCTGGTTTCCAGCCAGTCATCCCCTTGCCTGTCTTGGTACACAAGTACAATTTATCCTTCACAAATTCATGCTGACTACTCTCAGTCACCTTCTTGTGCTTCATGTGTTGGAAATGATTTCCCGGAGGATATGCTTTGTTACCCTCCCTAGGACTGAGGTGAGGCTGAACAACCTGTTTTTTCCCAGTTTCTTCTTCTTCCTCTTCTTGAAGACAGAAGTGACATTTGCACTCTTCCAGGCCTCAAGAACTCTCCCATTCTCCATGAGTTGTCAAAGATAACTGAGAGGTGTCTCACAGCGACGTTGACTAGCCCCCATAGCACTCATGGCTACATCCTGTCAGGTCCTGTGGACTACTGTGTGTCCATTTTGTTTAAATGTGCCCTAACCTTGTCTTCTTCCATCAAGGGCAAGTCTTCCTTGCTCCAGAGTTTCTTATGGTCTCAGGAGCCTGGGATTCCTGATGGCCAATCTTGCTAGTAAAGGAGGTGGCAAAGGCGACATTTAGTACTTCAGACTTTTCTGTGTTTTTTTCATGACAACACAAACTGATAAGTGTTTGTCATGTTTGTATACTGCCATATTGTTACAACAAGCATTTTAGTGTGAAATTTTTACTATTATCAAGTGTGGGAATCATCAGCTAGGAAGGCTAGAGTGTTGTTGAGCTGTCTGGCATTAATGTCTATTTTAAAGGTCAAATGGCTACATAAAAAATAGGCTACTGAAGAGCCATTAGCATGCAGGGTACTGCAGTCTTATTGATTCCTTCATTCCAAGCACTTTCTACATATTCATAAAAAAACTCACAAAGTTTGTAAGTAGTTCCCAATGACCAGAAGTTACTTTTGGTAATTTCATATTGTGCAATAAATCACTTTTCCCATTGTGTGATGGCAGAATAAAGCTTGTCCATTTCTGGGAAAAAAGTAAATGTTTCTGAGTTCTGGATATTTAGCTTTAGGTATTTTAACAAAGTGCAAAGATGTCTGGCAGAATGATGAAGTGTCTAGATTATAAATTAATAAATTAAGACCTAAGTTTGGCACCTGGAGTAGGCATGGAAAAGATAACACTGCAGCTTCTTGTTTATTTGGTGAATTTGGCCAGTGTCAATACTACTGGTTTGAAGGATTTGCAGAAGTGGGGCAGATGCTGTGTTCTCCTAGTTTTTTAAGAGTTTAGAACAGTGTGTGGCAATGCAGGTTTCCTCAGAGCTTAACCTTCTGAAGACTGCCTTGCATGTAAAATGTACTTTGGGGATCACTCCTCTAAGCTCCCTAGGATGATTTCAGGGTGGTTGATTCAGAGGGTGCAGAGCCTTGACATGCCATGACATGACAGTACAACAGGTGAATCACACTAAATGACTGTGCCTGTTCTCATTACACTGGAAAGTCAAGAGAAACTGAATGAGTTTAAATTTTAATGAAAGGCATTTCATGCACTCACCTCTTACCTCAGATTTGTCACAGAGTAAGAACATGCAGTCAGTGAGTTTCTAGCTGATGCCATGATTGTTTGATTTGTGTGTCCAAGCTCTAAGTTGTTCCTTTGTGTCAATGGTGATACAGAAAAAAAACAGGCAGCTGACAAGGGCTTTTCACCTGCTAACTTTGACATGCCTGTCTGCTTGTACTGGTAACATTTCATTTTCCTTCTTTGATTTCAGATCCAGCTGAAGCCTGCACATTTTTGTTGTGAGTTGTGTGCTGTACAGAGTCAGGCTCTTTTCATTACATAGACTCTTTTATCAGGGTTGGGTTTTTCAGTCAGAGGGAAGTTGTTTGCCACTTCACCTAGCTGATGGCTTTAGTTGCAACAGTGCCTGAGAAAACTTTGTGTGCAAGTGCCTTGTACCTTGGGCTTCTTCCAAGCTTAGCCTGGATATTTGCCCGCAGACAGGCAATTCTGGATGACAGATGGAGACTGGAAGCAAAATGAATTCAAGTAGTCAGATAAGGTGGCTGGGACTGCACTCTGCAGGTTCATTTCCTTCTCTTTCATGAATACAAGCTCAGTAGCGTCACAGTGGCAATGAGCTAAAGCAAACCTCATAGGGAGAGTCATTTTTTTTGTGGACCATGGTATAGTTTGAGGAAAGGACGAGCATTTGAATACAAAATTCTTTATCAGGGGCTTTAAGTGAGTATTGTTGGAGTACTGTATTTCTAGGGAGCTCTTTTATTCACAGCCATTAATAAGTCATCTTCTGCTCTGACTGGTTTGAATTCTGTCCTGATATATCTCAATAATATTCTTAAGGCTATAAAAATTCGTATTATTTCTTCTCTCTCAGAGAAGAACTCCTTACAGAGTTTGTTTCTAAAAACAGTAAATTTGGTTTGTTAGAAATAGGTTTATTAGAAATACGGTTGCTTCACCTATTTTAATATAATCTTAAAATCTTAAAAGGAACACACAATTCCTCACCTTTTCCCATAGGTATCATGTAAAACAAAGAATAAAAATAAATGCGCAGAGCAAAGAATTTCTTCTAAAAGTCAAGAGTGCCACAAAGGTAGTTTGCATCAATATTACTTAGTATCCTATGGAGAGGAAAAGAGACTGCAGCAGACACATAGCAAGTGTCCAAATAAAAGTGATACAGCTGCAGCTGTGCTTCTTGCTTGTCACTGGGTTATGTTATAGTGAGTCCCTAAAAAACCTGAGTGTGTTTACATTGCCTTTTGAAACATCCTGAGGCAACAGCCTGCCCTCCATCTAGACAAATGTCTACAAGCATGGTTGAAAGATAAACTGCACAATATTCGTGTCCACGCAAGCTGTTAGGTGTTGCAGATTACTGCCAGACATTTGTGGGCAGGCCCTGAACAGGCTGTTGCAAAGGCAGGTGTGTAGATGGCTGGCAGGAATATTAAAGAGCAGGTCATTTTTGCTGTGGTACAAGCATAGATGTTAGTCAGGTGCAGAATTCCCATGCAAAGAGATGGTAGCTTTCACCTTCTGGATACTTCTGTCAGTGTCTCAGCTGCATTTTTCTCATAAATTCATGGTTACCACCAGCTAGAGTCTGTTCTCATATGCCATCTGAAATGCAGCCGAGTTAATTAATTCAGCACTGGGAACTGGGCTCCTAACATTGCCTGAGAAGGAAGCCCAAATAGTCAGCTATTCAGCTGTTTACCGTTTGAACAAACCTGAGCAAATTCCTAATCCTGGTTTGGCTGCTCCTCCTTCTTGTGATCCTGGTGGCCTCAAGAAAGTAGACCTCTTTCATGACATGAGGGGAAACTCTTGCAATGTGAGTTTCTAGCAGGGCTGGGGTTCACCTAGCACACTGCTTTCATCCCATAGCAGCCACAGTGCTGACTCCTTAAGGGGTAGGACCTTCATATAGAGGCAAGGAAGGCTGAGCTGACAGTAAGCAGATGTTTGATAGCAGATGCAATAGTTTACTCTGCTGGAGGGAGGAATGGCTCACAAGTATGGGTTGGAAAGTACCATTGAACATTTTGGTTGCTCCAGAACCCCCCTGCTACACAGACTTGTTTCTGGTCTGAACCCAGCCCTGCTCAGTGGCTCACGGAAGGGGTAACCAGTTGTCATGTCTGCATGGAGTGTTAAGAGACATGGCTACGCAGAAGCAAAGCAGTTCCCCAAACATTGTTTAGCTCAGCAGTCATCACTAGACATGCTGGTGACTATGAGCTTTTTGGGTGAAGACTCCCCTGCCTCCTGGGGTCAGTCTTTCCAGTTGGGGTAGGCCAATTTAGCGAACCCACACTCATGCACTCTACTAGAGATAAATGAACAGGCTTTGCCATAGTTAAAATCTTTCCTGAAGTACTTCTTTTAAACAGAAACTGGGAACAGAAATAATGTGTGTATTTTCCCCTAGCTAGTCATTCTCCACAGTCCAGGCAATGGGATTACTGCCATCACATGAGTTGAGGACCCCTTGAATGACACCAGAACATGTTCCTACCAAATTAATGGGCAGGCAGGTGTTCTGCATTTTAAAATCTAATCTTAAAACCTTGCAGACTGATTAAATTACATCTCTGAGCCAAGAACAAAAATGTAGCTTCATGCAAATTGTGCTCCTGCCCATAATTTTTTATTAGTGTTGGAGAATGATTTACTATTGGTGTTTCAGAGGTTGTTAAAGAGAGTGGTGTGTCCTCATGTCATGATTATTTAGTTAGATGTTGGAAACTACACTGTTTATCCAGAACTCTATTACTGGCAATATGAACCTATAGGAAAGGGTTATCTATTTTAATATTACACTCATCTCTGTGGCATCTGGATAGCCAACAATTCAGCTGAGAGGGGAAGGTTGTTTTTCAAATTTCCCTTAAGAACAAAGACTCTTCTCAAGCAGAAGCGTATAAACAAGTGTCTTCATTTGAGTTTATTAATATGCACATTTTCCAGCAGCCTTTAAGAGAGATATTTTTTTATTCTCCTCCCTTCTTTCAAACCTGGATAGTGCTAATCTGTCAATAAGAATGGAAGACAAGACTCTGCTGATAGGAAAAAAGTACATTGGCTGATGCAGTGAATGTTACTCCAGTACAGGATGTTTACATGTTTTTTCTGATTTCACAGGAAATACTCTGAGCTTCACATTTACAGAGCCACGTTGGCTGACGCTGGCGAATACGCATGCAGAGTGAGCAGCAAACTAGGGAATGACAGTACTAAAGCCAGTGTTATCATCACAGACACCAATGGTAAGGCCAACTCTTTATTTACTATCATGTTCAGAAAAACTGTGTATTAGAGCTGCCACTGAAACAAAAAGGGTTTGGACAAGAGGAAAGCTTTGCAAGTGAAGTGGAAGTGGAAACACTGAAATCTGTTAGGTGTACTAAGAAAATTAATCAGGCGTGACTCATCTGCTGTGTAGTGAGTCTGCAGTTTTCCTTACCCAGACAAATGGAATACCTCCTACAGATCTCAGGAGAGATCAGCATTTTTTGTGAGATGCTTTCTAACACCAAGTCTAAGACACAGTCTAAATAGTCAAGATAAGAAGAGGATGAAGGGAAGGGAATAGTATACGTGAGTAGCAGAGGCACTGCAGGCCTATGTGGAAGCTTTCAGTTAATCTAGAACATATCCTAGTCTGAATTTCTAAACCAGCACTCTTCTCTTTCTCTTCAAGTAATATTTGTACGGGGCTGATTGCCACCATTTTTATTTTCACAGATGTTTATAAGTTTTTCTTTTGATTTCTAAAATAATAAAAGCAAAGGCATGAACGAATTTAAAGGCATATTATTCAAAGGCATGAATTTAATTCCGGTACTTTAGTTATTGTGATTTGAACTTATTTCTTGAGGAGCAGAGCTGCTTATGAGGCAGATAACACCCAGATGATTTAAAATTATTATAGATTGGTATTTTTTCAGGGCTTCTTTCCATTTCATTTACAAGAAGCTCCAATTGTTTCTGATTGAATTTTGTGTAGCGTTTCTACTGTACACAAATGTTTCAACAATACTCTTTCTCTTTGTGAGTGCATTGGAGGCTGCAGATCAGCTGAAATCTTAGATTTTTTAATTCAGCTCTGATTATTCAAACTCCAGGTTCCAGCTGGTTGTGAAGTATTAAACGAACATGCCTTCACTAGCAAACGAAGCAGAAGTTCTGCATGTATCTGAGATGGGCGTTGCAATGGGAATTTACCAGGGTTGCCTTTCTGTTCCACATTATCCTCTGAAACAGCAGAAAGGCATTTAAATAGATACAAAAACAAATGTAAACCTTTGCCAGTGGTATTTTTCTTTGGCTATCTGATGTTTTGTGGTCACGCAGCCATTGCTCGACTGTGCTCAATTTGTGTATTTGCTATTTTATTTCATCAACTAAAGAATCTCAGGGACTAAGATTTCATACTAGCTGTATGGTATTACAATCACGATCAGATGTCAGGGGACTGATATAAAAAATCAAGTGTTATTTATCAGAATGTTATTAGGAGGAAAAATGGGTAGGTGTTTCTGTGCAGCTTTGTAAATGCTCTTGGTTTCCATGAATACAAATTTCGGTTGCTCATTAGCTGTTTACATGGAAAGCTCCTATACTGTTTCCAAGATACCGGAGTTTCCAAAACTCAGCTGTAGGCACTGTGCCTGGGAAATGATACAGATAAATGCAAAAAAAAATGTTTGGCCTTCCACTATTACTTTCATAGACAAGGAATGGTGTCATGCCTGGCAAGTGCATGTGGAACTTCATTCCTATACTTCTTGACATGGATTTTTCAACTTCCTTTTGGGCTGTGCTGGAAACACTCCTGCTACGGGGAGACGGGAGCTTGGTTTTCAATGAACACATTTTCAGGCAAGCCCTGTTAATGTGCATTTATAACTGATACGTTAGAATCTCTCTAATCTTGTTGTGAAATGTAAGTTTGGCCGTGCTTGCAAACTCCCTTGAATGCAGGACAAACTTTGGTCCAATCTAAACCCAGCAGCTGGCTCTTCTCTGTAAAGATCTTAACTGAAAACTTAGCGATATCTGAACTGGAACATCTCAGTGATACTTGATAATCTAGAATCAGTCATGGCACCATTCATTGGTTGAATAAATCAATCATGCATATTAGGTTGCCACACATACATCTGAGTCCTCTCTGCTTACTGTTGCTTATAAATTACCAGTAAACTTTTTCCTTATTTTCCTCTTAATGATGGAATTTTCCACCTGGATTTGAGGAACAGCATGAGCAGCATCTGGCGACTTAAGAGCAATGGATCCCTAAGGGCTCAGAGGGCAACATCTGCTTTGCAAACAGGGACAGACCTCCTGCATGGGTGACCTTCTCACCCTTCCATCCCCCGCGTTCCCTGACCTCTTCCCCTTGCTAGCTTAATGACAGATTTGGGATCCAAACTCGGTAATGAGCCCTAAAGGGCAATCATTACTCAGGTCCTATATATCTGTGAGGTCCTGCACTAATCATAAGAAAGGGAGAGTTAAAAAAAAGAAAGAAAGAAAGAAAGAAAGAGAGAAAGAAAGAAAGAAAGAAAGAAAGAAAGAAAGAAAGAAAGAAAGAAAGAAAGAAAGAAAGAAAGAAAGAAAGAAAGAAAGA